>NC_085861.1:50004294-50031794 GCF_034702125.1 Engraulis encrasicolus | reverse complement strand
TATGCCTTTGGCCTGTCCTGTGCGTGTGTGTCCATATCTGTGTTATTCCTGCTTTCGTATTTGCCTGCCTCCGAGTGTGTTTGTGGTGTGTGTGTAGGATGAGTGGAGTGCATGTGTGTGTGTGTGTTTGTGGTGTGTGTGTGGGATGAGTGGAGTGCATGTTTGTGGAGTTATTGATTCTTATACTGGGTGGCCAGCTGTCAGAAGTGTTTGATGGAAAGCCTTCCTCTGACGTCTCAGCTTCTCTAGCACATTGTTATTATAGTCATTTGCTCCTCTCCTCTCCTCTTCATCTCCTCTCATCCTCCTGTATTTCAGCGTCCTCTCCTCTCCTCTCCTCTCCTCTCCTCTCCTCTCCTCTCCTCTCCTCTCCTCTCCTCTCCTCTCCTCTCCTGTCCTGTCCTGTCCTGTCCTGTCCTGTCCTGTCCTGTCCTGTCCTGTCCTGTCCTGTCCCCTCTCTGTCTCTGTCTCTGTCTCTGTCTCTGTCTCTGTCTCTGTCTCTGTCTCTGTCTCTGACTCTATCTCTATCTCTATCTCTGTCCTCTCTTTCTGTCCTCTTCTTATCCTTCATCTTCACCTCCTCTTGTCCCTCTCCCCCTCTCCTCCTCCTCCTCTCCTCTCCTCTATGTTCTAAACTCCTCCGTTTGCAATCGAGTTTCATTTCTTCAGTCCGCGCCTGTTTACATCTTTGTTCCCCTCCGGTGCATATTGACCATTACAGTTGAGCTAGTGTGTGTATGTGTGTGTTGAGTATGTGTGTGTGTGTGTGTGTGTGTGTGTGTGTGTGTGTGTGTGTGTGTTGAGTATGTGTGTGTGTGTGTGTGTGTGTGTGTGTGTGTGTGTGTGTGTGTGTGTGCGTGCGTGCGTGCGTGCGTGTGTGTATGTGCGTGTGTGTGTTTGTGTACGTGTGTATGTGTGTGTGTACGTATGGCGTGTGTGTGTGTGCGCGTGTGTGTGTGTTGACAGCTAGTGTTGGCCAAGGTCTGCAGCGTTATTAGGTTATATTGTTGTTTGCGATGCCGTTCAAGCAGAACATTGCACTGTGATGACTTCACACTGCCCAGTGGTGGCCAGCGAGGCTCCGGGGGTGTATTTGTGTGTGTGTGTGTGTGTGTGTGTGTGTGTGTGTGTGTGTGTGTGTGTGTGTGTGTGTGTGTGTGTGTGTGTGTGTGTGTGTGTGTGTGTTAGAGAGAGAGAGAGAGAGAGAGAGAGAGAGAGAGAGAGAGAGAGAGAGAGAGAGAGAGAGAGAGCGAGAGAGAGAGAGAGAGAGAGAGAGAGAGAGAGAGAGAGAGAGAGATTGTGGTCACTGGGAAAAGAGGCAAGGGTGTTTACACACACACACACACACACACACACACACACACACACACACACACACACACACACACACACACACACACACACACACACACACACACACACACACACACACACATGGCTGTGGTGAAGTTGGCCTCCAGCAGGCTGCCTGAGGGCTGTGGTGATGTTGGCTTGGCACTTGGTGGTCAGCTTGACATCACAGCTCCGCGAGATTATAACTTTATGGGCAGTGTCCTTTTCATCTAGCCTCTCTTCTCTTCTCTTCTCTTCTCTTCTCTTCTCTTCTCTTCTCTTCTCTTCTCTTCTCTTCTCTTCTCTTCTCTTCTCTTCTCTTCTCTTCTCTTCTCTTTTCTTTTTTTCTATTCTATTCTATTCTATTCTATTCTATTCTATTCTTTTCTTCTCTCTACTCTTCTCTTCTCTTCTCTTCTCTTCTCTTCTCTTCTCTTCTCTTCTCTTCTCTTCTCTTCTCTTCTCTTCTCTTCTCTTCTCTTCTCTTCTCTTCTCTCCCCCGATCTTCTCTTCTCTTCTCTTCATTCAGAATCAAAAACTAAAATGGTTCTGACAGGATCGTAACTAATGAATCCAACTTGCCCATCGATGGTGGCATGTTTTCCCCCCAATTGCATTTATGCCTCACCCGTGCAAGGATCAGCCCAGAATGGCGCCCGGATGGGAGCAGTGCTGCGGGACGATACCATGCTCTGGGTACCTCAGTCATGAAGGAGGATGGGGAAGAGCACTGTTTAATTACTCCCCCCACCAACCTGGCGGGTCAGGAGTCGAACCTGCAACCTTTGGGCTACAAGTCCATCGGCCTAACCCCTTACCCATGACGGCCCATTAGTTGGTGTGTGTGGCTCAAAAGCCCTTTCGTATGGTGTTAGTGGTTTGTATGGGAAAGATGGGCTGACTGCTGGTCCATAGGCCCAGGTGGGTGTATGTATGTGTGGGTGTACGTGAAGATGTACGTGTACATTGGTATGTGTGAGTGAAAACCCTTTCGATTGGTACGGATAGCTGCTCCTTGATGGGGTGGTGGTGGTGGTGGAGGCTTGTCTGGGATGGATGGAATGGCAATGAATGGATGTTTGTGTGGGCGGATAGGTGTGTGTATCCTAAAGGTGTATGTGTACATTACGATTGGTGTGGATGGCTCCTCCTTGGTGGGGTGGTGGTGGTGGCTTGTCTGGGATGGATGGAATGGCACCGCATCCATGGGCCTTCAGGGGTGCCGACAGGGGGGGACAAAAGGGTCACTTGTCCTGGGCCCAGGAAGAGAGGGGGCCCAGAATTGGATCCTCATTACATTGTATTGATTGGGTTTGGAGCCCTTTCAGGTGTCTTTGTCCCGGGCCCCGCCAAAGCTGTCAGTGGCCCTGTGGGCCTCAGTGGGTGTTCCTGTGGGTGGATGCCCTCTCCTGAGCTCGCTGGGCTATGGGGTGTTTATGCTGCCCAGGTTGGGGATGACAGGTGGGGTAAACACACACGGCCTGGTGCAGAGAGGAGAGGGGCTCCCACACAAACACAACTCCTCTCTCTCTCTCTCTCTCTCTCTCTCTCTCTCTCTCTCTCTCTCTCTCTCTCTCTCTCTCTCTCTCTCTCTCTCTCTCTCTCTCTCTCTCGCTCTCTCGCTGTGTCGTTCTCTCAGGAGGAGAAGGGAGATAGGGAGGGAGAAGGTGCGATGGTAGAGGGATGGAGAGGGATGGAGGGATGGAGGGGTGATGAATGGATAGAGCTCAGCGGATGGGAGGATGAATAGGAGGAGAGATGAAGGGAGGGAGGATGTCTTGTCTTAGAGAGGGGGATGAGATGAAGTTAAAACCACACAGGTTGTATACAGTACAGACACGCACACACACACACACACACACACACACACACACACACACACACACACACACACACACACACACACACACACACACACACACACACACATATACTGTGGCACACACCTCACACACACACACACCGCACACACACACACACACACACGCACACACACACATACACACACACACACAAAAACACACACACATACTCCCACCCACACATAAAAACATACACAGTGTATGTATGTACGTACAGTCCTACACGCATCTAGTGACTGATGGCATTTTTCTATCTTTTTTTCTCGAGCTTGGTGTTTGTGTTAAAGATTACGGGATATATATATATGTGTACGCCCAGGCCAGATAACAGCATGTTTAACACATAGTAACTGTCGCTAAGAGAGGTACTCCCCTCACTGGGGTTTGGGGTATTGAGTTATTGGATTGCATTGCAGCTGGAGGACGTAGTACGCTTGTATCCTCCGTTGAGGTGAATGTTGGGTAGACAATGAGCAGATAACTTCAAATAAACTTTATCTTTACGCTTAGCGATGTGTAAAGCCTTTCGTCTGTCTCCTGTCCTGTTTTATTTTCATTAGTGGTGGAGGGAGGATTGGTGGAATAGGGTCATGTATAGAACATGTCCTTTTCTCCATCTCTCTCTCTCTCTCTCTCTCTCTCTCTCTCTCTCTCCCTCTCTCTCGCTCTCTCTCTCTCGCTCTCTCTCTCTCTCTCTCTCTCTCTCTCTCTCTCTCTCTCTCTCTCCCTCTCTCTCTCTCTCTCTCTCTCTCTCTCTCTCTCTCTCTCTCTCTCTCTCTCTCTCTCTCTCTCTCTCATTGCGGCTCATTGGAATGGCTGTCCACATCTTATTAACACCACATCTTCAATCATAGTAATGACCCTCTACTATTGTACTGTCAGACAGAGGCAGGAAGGCAGGCAGTCAGACAGACAGACACACACACAGACAGACACACACACAGACAGACAGACAGACAGGTATCCAGACAGACATCCAGACAGATGTCCAGACAGACAGATATCCAGACAGACAGACGGATGGAGATTCCTGTGCACATGTGTGTGTGTGCTGACAAACGAGTGAGAAAGGAGAAAGCCAGAGGAAAAGAGAGGGCAAGGAGGAGTCAGACGGAGGAGGGGAAAAAAAGAACGAGACAGGGGGAGGGATACGTAGTAGGAATAAATGAAAGGGTTAGATTCACAGAAGAAGAAAAGTAGGAAAAGCAGAGGCAGACAAAAAAAGAGAGGGGGAGAAAGGGGGTGGGATGGGAGTAGGGCTTGGGGAGCAAGGAGAAGAGCAAAGAGAAGAGGAAAAGAGTGACAACAGAGAAATAGAAAGTGAGAGGGAGTGAGAGACGGTCTTTAACGCAGGGTCAGAGAATAGTGAGAAGAAGACCAGGGCAAGAGTGACAGCACAGAGAAAACAAAGAAGGAAAGACAGACAAAGAGAACGAGAGAGAGGAAGCAAGAGATATGGTATGGAG
The DNA here is from genome assembly GCF_034702125.1 of Engraulis encrasicolus. Classification (NCBI taxonomy): domain Eukaryota; kingdom Metazoa; phylum Chordata; class Actinopteri; order Clupeiformes; family Engraulidae; genus Engraulis; species Engraulis encrasicolus. The sequence goes on along the minus strand of NC_085861.1, from coordinate 50,027,134 downwards.
TAGACGAGTAGAAAGAAGGAATGAAGGTGAGACAGGAGGCAATAGGGACAGTGCAGAGGGAAAAAGAGAGCGAGAACGACAGAGAGGAAGAGAGAAAGAAAAAAAGGCAAAAGATATGGCACAGACAGAAAGAAACAGAGAAGGGAGAGAGACAAAGGAGAGAAAGCAAGAGAGGTAGTATAGACGAAGAGGGGAAAAAAAGAATGGAAAGGGAGAGGGAGAAGGAGAGAAGGCAAGAAAGATAGTATAGATGAAGAGGAGGAAAAAAGAGAGGAAGAGTGGAAAGGGAGAGAGAGAGAGGGAGAGGTAGAGGAGGCAAGAGAAGTGTTTAACACATTAAGGAGTGTCGCGCCAACGTAAACAGGCGGCCATGAAGGACAGCGCAATAGCAGCCATCATAGCGGCCCCATCCACATCTGTTTCCACGCCGACCGACCACTCGCTCCAGTCCCAGACCTGCTCAATCGATTAGGGACCCTCAGTGGGAGGGTGTGTGTGTGTGTGTGTGTGTGTGTGTGTGTGTGTGTGTGTGTGTGAGAGAGAGAGAGAGAGAGAGAGAGAGAGAGAGAGAGAGAGAGAGAGAGAGAGAGAGAGAGAGAGAGAGCAAGAGTGTATGTGTAATACTGTGTATGTGGAAATCATTTAGGTATGTTATAGTAGGCTATATGCAAAAGTGTGTATGTGTTCAGGTGAATGTGTGTGTGTTTTTGAAATAGTTGTGTGTGTGTGTGTGTGTGTGTGTGTGTGTGTGTGCGATGGGAAAGATTTTGCTCTCTATCCCCCTCTCTTTCTCTGTGTAGTAAGAGAGAGAGAGAGAGAGAGAGAGAGAGAGAGAGAGAGTCTGTGCGCTTGTGCACACGTGTATGTGTGTGTGTGCATCTGTGTGTGTGTGTGTTTATGTGTGTCTGTGTTTGTGTATCCAGCTGCTGACATGTTGTTTTCCTGTGTGTGTGTGTGTGTGTGTGCGTGTGTGTGTGTGTGTGTGCGTGTGTGTGTGTGTGTGTGTGTGTGTGTGTGTGTGTGTGTGTGTGTGTGTGTGTGTGTGTGTGTGTGTGTGTGTGCGTGTGTGTGTGTGTGTGTGTGTGTGTGTGTGTGTGTGTGTGTGTGTGTGTGTGTGTGCGTGTGTGTGCGTGTGTGTGTGTGTGCATGCGTCCATCCTCCTCTCCCAGATCCTGAGCCACAAGGACCTGACGTCGCCGACGCAGCGCTACATCGACAGCAAGGTGGTGCGACCGCGCACCGACGGGGAGTGGCTATCCTTCGACGTCACGGAGGCCGTCAGCGAATGGCTGCTGCACAGGGGTGAGTAAGGGCGGGGCTTAGGCAGGAAGCGGAGGATTTGGTGACATTTTTTTTATTGCTTCTTTCATAGTTTATTTATTCTACATGCAGTACATATTGAATATTACTTCAATTGAATAGTACTTACACTTTACACAGACAATCTCGAAACCTAACCCTTACCAAAAGGTACAGCGCAAAAAAAGGTACTATTAAAATTTCTTTTATGCTGAATATTTTTATAAACGGTTCATAATTCATGTGACTGAGACTTTAGAATAATGTGGTGGTGGAGGAAAAGAAAGGGGAAAGGAAAGGAGAGGATCTGTTAAGAGAGAGAAAAGCAGACAGACAGAAGGAAATGGATAGAGGGAGGGATGGAGGGGTGAGCAAGAGAAAAAATATCTCAGGAAGAGAAGGAATACATGAGAAGGAGGAGGGAAATACAGAAACGGAGGTAAGCAGAAGGGGCAGAGAAGAGAAGTCAAGGAAAGAAGAGGGAGGGATGAAACAAGAGTAAAAAAGGGAGGGAGGGAGGGAGAGGAAAGAAGAGAGGTACAGAGAGAGAGAGGCAGAATGACGAGGGAGAAAGAAAAAAAGACAAAAAAAATAGAAAGGGGGAAGGAGACAGAGAGGAAGTCTGGAGGCAGGAGACAAAATAAAAAAAGGGGGCTGGAGGGAAGAGAAAAAGATACAGATGGAGAGAAAGAGTGAGAGGGAGAGAGAGAGAGAGAGAGAGAGAGAGAGAGAGAGAGAGAGAGAGAGAGAGAGAGAGAGAGAGAGAGAGAAAGTATATGTGTGTGTGTGTGTGAGTGAGAGAGAGAGAGAGAGGGGGGGGGGCTGAGGAGTCAGCCAAGTTTGTGTACACAAGACTGTGAGAGAATGAGACTTTGATCTTCCTGCAGAATCTTCCAGAACGTAGAATATTCCACTACGATAGAAAATTTACTGACACATGGGCTGTGCAAAAGTTCCAGTGAGTTTCCCAGAGAGAGTCGAGTGAGAAACTGTTGATGTGACTGTTGGATGCTGACTGTGGAGTCACTTCTTCCAGACAGATTCAGGGGGAAACGTGTGATTTTGAACATTTAATAGAAACCATATAGTGTACATAAAAGTGGACTGTAAACAGTCTTTGGCGTTGGTGCCGTCATCAGCCCAGGACCCTGTTTCTCGAAAGCATCTTTGCTAACCAGTTAGCAACTTACTACGTAGGTTTCCAATGGGAAATTGGATTGCAACCAAGTAAGTTGCTAACTAAGTTAGCAACTCTGTTGTCGAGAAACACACCCCTGGTCTTGAAACATGTTGATTCGTCACTTTCTGCCCCAGTCAGCTGGCAGGAATTGTAGTTAAACCCAGCCGGGGTAGAGAAGGACTAAGCCAGAGATTCTTTAAGTATATAGAGATATGCCAATGTAATAGGTTGCTATGGGCACCTAACATGACCAGGTTCCGGTCTGCCTAAAGGGGCGTGTCATAATACTCCTAGCATTGAATAGAACAGTCCTTAGGTCTGCCTAGGTCTGCCTAAAGGGGGATTTCCCCCCCTTCCCCCTTGCAATAATAGAGCACGGAAACAATGGGCCAATGGAACCTCTCTCTCTCTACTCTCTCTGACTAAGCGGTGGTGGGGAGGAGGGAGATATTGATATGTCTGCACCTGAAGTAGAATAGGTGCAGTCAAGTCCAGTCAAGTCAAGTCAAGTCATTAATATTTGTATAGCACATTTAGTAAATACTAAACAGGAGACCCCAAAGTGATTTACTGACATAATGAAAGAGAAAACTACTGTATAGAAAACAGTTTAAAAGTCAAACTAATCCAGTAGACTAGTTACAATCAGCTGACTCTGCACTGGTTGGATCAAGTTTGTGCTGGGTCCTCCTAGTTAGATTTTTTGTGTATTTGAGCAACAAAACAGTCTATTTCCCTCATTAGGTACAATGGAGTAAATTATGTATCTATGTAATGCCATGTGCTTGTGTTTTACTTATACCATGAATTTACTTTTACTTTGACTTTTGACACCTCTGTAAATTAGACCTTTATTTTCTCCGACTCTATAACTCAGCTCTGACTCAACTGAAAGTGAAAGCCCACCTGGAAAATTCCAACTCCCATTGTCATTATGACACAGCACTCTACAGCACACAGTGCTCACTGCAGTGCACACAAAGAAATTGCATTTACAGTATGCCTCAGCCGTGCAAGGGGGCAGCACCCACTGGCGCCCCAAGGGAGCAGTGTGGCGGGACGTTACCAGGCTCAGGGTACCTCAGTCATAGAGGAGGATCGGGAAGAGCACTGGTTAATTACTCCTCCCACCAAACTGGCGGGTCGAGAGTCGAATCTGCAACCTTTGGAATACAATTCTGACTCCCTGAACTCCCAGCACTAGTGAGTGTTAAGACTGTAGGCCCATAATGCATGCTGTTCCTTCAGTGGAACGCTGTAATTGTCATTGAAAAGACATATTGTACAGTACTACAGTAGTACTACACTACTATGCCATTACACAGGGCCTTAAGTAATACATTATGACTTGGTCATTGCCATTCAGGAAGCAGCAGATTTATTTCAAGGACCGTGTCTTACGGGGTTAAACATGAGCAGCATGTTACTGTGAGTAGTCACGTCACGTCAGTGTGGCTGAAGCTAAAGCGAGCGCAGGGCTGTAGTCGATTCCACCTTTTGTAGAGCCCAACACAAGTCCAAGACCAGTCTAGTCAAGTCTGAGTCCAAAGAGGTTCGAGTCCGAGACAAGACAGAGTGCAAAAAAAGATTAGAGTTCAAGTCAAGTACAAGTCACGTCAGTGTTAAACAACAAAAAGAAGGAATCCCAATAACGTGAAAGTTCGAAGGTAACCTATATGTCATGCATGTGAAGATAAACTTGTATGTTATTAGATTTCTAGCTCCACTTTAGAATCCATGATGGTCAGTTTTCTGAACAAAATTAAGACCAACTCTAGCAAGTCCAAAAGCCTAATTTGGCAAGACCAGTTCCAAGTCTAAGACAAGTCAGTCAAACTAATGGCGAGTCCAAGAAAAGTCCAAGTGTACAGAAAAACAGACTTGACCCAGAAGTCCGAGTTTGGACTCGAGTACTACAACCCTGAGCGAGCGTGTAAGCTGCAGAGTTAGCAAAGGAAGGCAGCAGCGGATCTGGGTGAAGCTGATTCATGAATAATCCAGGTTAAGTTAAAAGGTATATCATCTAATCGAAGAGCCTGGAGTCCTCATTTTCTCAAGAAAGCTCTTCTATTAGATGATTTAACTCATAACTTAACCTGGTTTAAGAAAATGAGGACTCCAGGCTCTTCTATTAGATGATTTACATCTTAACTTAACCTGGTTTACTCCTGAACCAGCTTCTCAGTATAGGCCCCTGCAGTCAGCCGGCAGTACAGTAAGCAGCTGCAGCAGGAGAGCCAGCAGCAGCAGCAGCGGTGAGGTCCACAGAAGGACAACAGATGGCGGTGGGAGAGGAGAAGCACTGTAGGAGGAGGAGGAGACGAGAGTAGAGTAGTAGTAGGAGGAGAAGCGCTGTAGGGGGAGGAGGAGACGAGAGTAGAGTAGGAGGGAGTTTGACATGGCCCTCGGAGAGTGCTTAGTCAGTATATTGTTTGTGGGATGGGAACTTTTTGATTTTGACTTTATGAGAGAGAGAGAGAGAGAGAGAGAGAGAGAGAGAGAGAGAGAGAGAGAGAGAGAGAGAGAGAGAGAGAGAGAGAGAGAGAGAGAGAGAGAGTTTGTGTGTGTGCGTGCGTGTGTACGTGTATTTGTGTGTGTGTGTGCATGCACATGTTGGGAGGGGTGTCCACAATTTGTGTGCCTGAGTATGCGTCTGTCACAGCTACCATTATGAATGTAATTTGGATGTGTTTTGGATGAGACTTGTTATAGACTGAGGGAGTTTGTTTGGTGTGGTATGAAGTGTCTGTTCCAATATGCATCCAAAGTGGAAATGTGTGTTTGTGGTTATCTGGTCTTGCCCATGTGGTTGCGTGTGTGTGTGTGTGTGTGTGTGTGTGTGTGTGTGTGTGTGTGTGTGTGTGTGTGTGCGTGCGTGCGTGCGTGCTTGCGTGCGTGCGTGCGTGCCTGTGCGTGTGTGCGTGTGGGTGTGTGTGTGTGTGTTGCAGCCCCGTCAGCAAAATCCTCCTCCAGAAAAGCTTTTGACCTCCACCTAGTTGGCCAATCTGACTCTCTCTCTCTCTCTCTCTCTCTCTCTCTCTCTCTCTGTCTCTCTCTCTCTCTCTCTCTCTCTCTCCCTCTCTCTCTCTCTCTCTCTCTCTCTCTCTATCTCTCTCTCTCTCTCCCTCTGTCTCTCTCGGTCTCTGTCTCTCTCTCTCTCTCTCTATCTCTCTCTCTCTCTCCCTCTGTCTCTCTCTCTCTGTCTGTCTCTCTCTCTCTGTCTGTCTCTCTCTCTCTCTGTCTCTGTCTCTCTCTCTCTCTCTCTCTCTCTGTCTCTCTATCTCTCTCTGTCTCTATCTCCCTTACCCTCTATTTCTTTCTCTCTCACCTCATCCTCCTTTCCCTCTTTCCCCCTCTGGCTTTCCCTTTCTTTCTCTTCGTGTCCCTCTCTTCCTTTCTCTCCTTCTAACTTTTGCTCTCCCCATTCCCCCCCTCTCCCTCTCCCTCTCTCTCTCTCCCTCTGTCCCTCTCTACCCCTCTCTCACTCTCTCTCTCTCTCTCTCTCTCTCTCTCTCTCTCTCTGTCCCTCCCTCCAGACAGAAACAATGGATTCAAGATCAGCCTCCATTGCCCCTGCTGCACGTTTGTGCCCTCCAACAACTACATCATCCCCAACAAGAGTGAGGAGCTGGAGACACGCTTCGCTGGTATGGCCAACTCTCTCTCTCTCTCTCTCTCTCTCTCTCTCTCTCTCTCTCTCTCTCTCTCTCTCTCTCTCTCTCTCTCTCTCTCTCTCTCTCTCTCTCTCTCTCTCTTCCTCTCCCTTTCTGTGTGCACGTGGATGCATGTGTGTATGGCCAACTCTCTCTCTCTCTCTCTCTCTCTCTCTCTCTGTCTGTTCCTCTCCCTTTCTGTGTGCACGTGGATGTGCGTGTGTTTGCTCATGACTACATTTGGTCACTGCAAAGGTTTTCCTGCTTCTCAATACTATTCTCCGTTCAATCCCATGACTAACAGATAGAAATAGAGTACACAAAAAAAAACAAATTATATTATTTCTGTATTATAATATATTATAGTATTATTATATAAGAGACAGAAGCAGCAAGCGATGAGGACACTGATGATCATAACAATGCTGATGATGACAATATTGTGCATCTGCCTGTGTGTGTGTGTGTGTGTGTGTGTGTGTGTGTGTGTGTGTGTGTGTGTGTGTGTGTGTGTGTGTGTGTGTGTGTGTGTGTGTGTGTGTGTGTGTGTGTGTGTGTGTGTGTGTGTGTGTGTGTGTGTGTGTGTGTGTGTGTGTGTGTGTGTGTCTCGCCCTTACCCTGTTCTTAAATTAAATTTAAAAAAAAATCCTCCTTGTAAGTCGCTTTGGTCAAAGGCGTCTGCTAAATGTAATGAAATGTAATGTAATATTGAAATGTGTGTGTGCCAGGTATTGATGCGGGCTCCATGCAGAGTGGGGACCTGAAGGTGTTTAAGAAGCGGCGGCAGGCGACTGGCCTGGCCCCCCACCTGCTCATCATGCTCCTGCCCTCCTACCGCCTGGAGTCGCAGCACAAGAGCCACCGCCAGAAACGCGCCCTCGACGCCGCATTCTGCTCCAGGTACAGTAGACTGACTACGCATACGCATGCACGCACGCACCACGCACGCACACAAGCACGCACACACTGAGCAGAAACGCACTCTCAACAATACATTGTGCTCCAGGTAGACTGACGACACATACGCACGCAGACAGGAACACACACACACGCATGCACGAACGCACGCACGCACACACACTCTCTCTCACACACACACACACACACACACACACACACACACACACACACACACACACACACACACACACACACACACACACACACACACACACACACACACACACACACACTGAACTGTTCTTCTCTGTCCGCTCCAGGAATGTCCAGGACAACTGCTGCCTGCGCTCCCTCTACATCGACTTCAAGAAGGACCTGGGCTGGCGGTGGATCCACGAGCCTAAGGGCTACCACGCCAACTTCTGTGCCGGGGCCTGCCCGTACCTGTGGAGCGCAGACACTCAGCACACAAAGGTGAGCTCTCAGAGGTCAAGGGTGAAAGCTCATCATATATAGCCAGGCCGTGCCCTCCTAGTGACGCAACACCTTCAGCACTGCTACTAGTCAGGTCAAGAGCAATGCAAGTACTTTCTGTTCTCCTCCTTCTTTGTCGGGAAGCAAACAACCACTAACAAACCAATTGGGAAATGTTCGTTATGCTCTTGGTCAGACCAAGTCTCGAAGAGATTTGAAAATCGATGATAATCAGGCTACATCATGTAGTTAACCTGACTTACGTCATTTGGCTGCGCTTCACCAAACTCCACGCAAGAGTGTTATATTACATTACATTTTATATTACATTACATTTAGCTGACACTTTTATATGAAGCGACTCACAGTTATTTAAAGCAATTACTGGGTATCGGTTACAGTCCCTGAAGCAATGTGGGGTTAGTTGCCTTGCTCAAGGCACTTCAGCCATGGAGTGTGGTAGGGAGTGGAAGGGTGGGATTCGAACCTGCAACCCTCTGACCTAAAACCCATCTCCTTAACCATTAGGCAGTCATGGGTTAGCGGTTAGGGCGTCAGACTTGTATCCCAAAGGTTGCAGGTTCGACTCCTGACTCACCAGGTTGGTGGGGGGAGTAATTTACCAGTGTTGTCCCCCATCCTCCTCCATGACTGAGCTACCCTGAGCATGGTACCGTCCCGCTGCACTGCTCCCTCGGGGCGCCATTGGGGGCTGCCCCCTTGCACAGGTGAAGCATAAATGCAATATCGTTGTGTGCAGTGTGCAGTGAACACTTGTGTGCTGGGGAGTGCTATGTCACAATGACAATGGGAGTTGGAGTTTCCCAGTTGGGCTTTCACTTTCGGTCTTTCACTTTATGACTGCCTGATATGTGTTATGGTTTCCTCACGCAACCATCTGATTCTCGTGCAATTCAGAATCATTTCTGAACGAATGAGCCAATCAAGATTACTGGGTGGGATTTTCCATACATTTCCATAGAGTTCAGACTCTCCTCTCCTCCTCTTGCTCTAGGTGCTGGGTCTGTATAACACCATAAACCCGGAGGCCTCGGCCTCCCCGTGCTGCGTCTCTCAGGACCTGGAGCCACTCACCATCCTCTACTTCATCGGCAAGACCCCCAAGATAGAGCAGCTCTCCAACATGATCGTCAAGTCCTGCAAGTGCAGCTAGGAAACCGACCCACCGGATGGACACACACACACACACACACACACATACACACAGACACAGACACATGCACGCAGACACATGCACATACACACACACACACACATACACACAGACACACACACACATGCACACACACACAAACATAAAAACACAAACACACACACACACACAAAAACACAAACACACACACACACACACACACACACACACACACACACACACACACACACACACACACACACACACACACACACACACACACACACACACACACACACACACACTGATATGGGCACAGACACTCTCTCCGATGCTGTCCTGCTTGCACAGATTTCAGAGCATGCTGTGCCAACAGGGATGTTAAGGTACAAACATATCCGTAAACAAACAATCAGAACACGTAAACACACTCACACACATAAATAAACACCTACAAATACAGCCATCCGTTCACACACACACACACACACACACACACACACACACACACACACACACACACACACACACACACACACACACACACACACACACACGCACACACGCACACACAGGCACGGGCAAACACAAACATACTCACACAAAGACGAGAGCGTAGAGTGTGGAGTATGCTTGTGTGTCCGTGGAGAGTGTGTGTGTGTGTGTGGGGGAGTGTGTGTGCGTGTGTTAGCACACATCCCCCCCATTACATCCCGTCCCACCACCCGGCCTCTCCACCCACCCTCCCCTCGCACTCATCACACTCCAAAGTGAGTTCAGCAAAACACTGGAAGAATACGAGTTAAGTGTCTTTATGTGAAATACGTAGACCCCAGAATATCCTTGTTTTTCACAGTCGCAGAGTCAAGCCAATGTTTCTTTTCTTTTCATTTCTTCTCGATCTTTGTTTCATTCTCTCCATCTCTGCCTTTCCCTGTATGTTTGTTTGTTTTCTTTGTCATTTCGTTGCACCCTTTTGAGATGCAACCCAGTTGTTGATTTTTAATTTGTACCCTCCGTTTCTTTACTTCCCTTTTGTTGCTACCCATTGCTTCATGACAGTGATATTTAAAAAAAAACAAAAACCCAGTGTTTGGTTTTCAGGTTGATGAGAACCTCTGTTGAGCAATATGAATAAGGGCTTTTCTCTAGCTGTACAGGAAGAGTGAGGTAACCACGAGTTAATTAAAAAGGGAGTTAATTGATAAATTAACAAGCACAGTTTAATGAGTCAATCAACAGTAATATTTCATAATGGACCTCTTCCTCCTCTTTCTCTGCAATGGTGGAAAAAAAAAGAATGGAAAACACAGAGGTGTTTTCCTCTATTTTGTACATGTACGGATTCATAAGTATGGTAATGGCAGTCATGTTTGGCTTCGTCGGCCATTTTGCCTTGTTCACACCAAGAGCGACCTACGCTAACTGAACGACGGAAGTCATTATTTTTCTATGGAGGGCACGTGACCAGCGTGACCAGAGCCAATTTGGCGAATTTGCCAGGAGCAAAGCAAACTAAGCTACCAGAGCGAATTTTAGCGATAAAAAGTCAGCTAATATTATAGTAAAGAGCTATGACGCGGTTCGACAAAATCCAATTGGAATGTTCATAACTCTGAATGTCCCAGGCTGTCAAGCCTGAGCCGTTATGTGATTAGCTAAATTGAACATGTCAATTTCACATCCAGAGCGAATACAGTGAATTCAAGGCGAAACTTCTTCTGCTACCCCTGCTACAAGGCAGCGTAGGTCGCTCTTGTTGTGGACAAGGCATTTTGCTGCAAAAGCATACTCACCTTAAGGGCTGGAGGGAAGTGATGCTGAAGATAGTTTATTATTGTAAAGGTCGCTAGAAGAAGGGATAGGCATTCTAGATGTATAGTCAGTGATAAGCAGGCATGTGTAGAGTTGTTGTTGATTTTGTTTTGTTTTGTTTTGTTTTGTTTTTGAATTTTGTTCCTCTCGAGAATTCTTAATTTGATACTGTAATGAAATGTGACGGTTACGACACATTCACAATTGTTCGTGCACGCTCACTCACAACCATCACACACACACACACACACACACACACACACACACACACACACACACACACACACACACACACACACACACACACACACACACACACACACACACACACACACACACACACACACACAATCTTGTCCAGAATTGCTGTCAGGTGAAGTAATGATGTAAATCCACTCAAACAAACCCCCATCTGCCCAGACCCCTCCTCCTATTTCAACTTTGACCAATCAAAAAAAGGGATTTCTCCTGCCAGTGCCTTTGGCTTTTGCCGGCCAATTTTTTGTATTAACAATCCTCTTTGTTGCGCAAGAGTTCCATGCAGTCCAGGAAAAGACTCGTGTGCCCCTTCCAAAAACCTCTAAACCACACTGACCCCCATCGCATCGCTTTGACACACACAGGAAGTGATGTCATGGCTTTGGCTGCACAGGGGAGATGATGACGGAATGATGTCACCGTCCACACACAAGCGTTGATGTCATCTGCAGCTGAACGTGTTTGTGTGTGTGTGTGTGAGTGTGTGTGCGTGCATGTGTGCGTGTGTGTGTAACAGAGAGAGAGAGAGAGAGATAGAGAGGGGGAGAGAGAGGAGAGAAGAGAGAGAGGCTGATAGGGGCTGTCATCACACATAAAAACACATACACACACCCTGTGCCAGTGACGGGATTAACTCACACACAGATTATCAGGTGTCTGATGACGGCACACCCTTAGTGGATCCTAGAGAGACTGGGCTGAAGGTCACACAAGGTCACTCACTGAGTCACTCACATTGTTTATTCAGATACTGACCTTGCATTCAACATTGAACAGAAAGAGTACTATCGGTATGTGCCAAGAATGACATTTAGATGTTGTTCACATTTTTTTAAAACAAATAATTAATGTCTTGAACATTGGCTCCAAATCTGTGGCTGCCTGTGTTGATATTTTTTTTGTCTGTCAATCATATTCCAGAAGATTTTAGTCCATTTGTCCTCTTCCCCCTTATTTTGTATGCAAGGGGTCAAAGCTCCCCTCTCTATAAAAGTATTAAGGACCCCAACATCCCCTTCCAAGGGCCATGGAACAACAGCGCAAAAAGAAAGGAAAACTTTGTCACAGAAGAATTGCACTGATGCTATTTGTATTCTGTCATTTTTTTTATTTCTATCTACCATGTGTCTTCCTTGTTTATTTGTTTTTTTCCCTTTGGTCTATTTTTTCTATAGTTAGGGACCCCCTACTTATATTACGTTGAGTGGCGATGACAGCAGCAGTAAGATTTGTAGGTGACACTATTGTCCAGCTCATTCTATAAACACCCCTACCCTGCCCCAGCCTGCCCCCCACACCACCATATCCTGCCCCACCGAACTTCACCCCTCCCCGACCCCCACCCCCATTTTTGGGCACCAGTGCCAGTGGACTTCCTGGCTAAACAGGAAGTGGAAGGAGGCAGCAGCATTGTCATTGGTCGAGCTGTTTTTATTATTGATTGTTGTCTGATGTTTTTATTTTTTTGTTTTTGTTTTTGTTGTTGTTGATCTTGACCCACTCTGATGATGTAACACATTATTGTTGTGGTGCTCTAGTGGTAAATAAATTATTTAAGTTACAAGGGAAGTCATCCGGTATTCTCTGTGGTCTTTTTTATTCTTTTTTGTCTTTCTTTGTGTGTGTGTGTGTGTGTGTGTCTGTGTGTGTGTCTGTGTGGGTGTGTGTGTGTGCGTATGTGTATGAATGTGTGTGTACGTGCTTGTGTACGTGCCTGTGTGTGTGTGTGTGTGTGCGTGTGCCCGTGTGTGTGCGCAAGTGTGCATGCATTCCTATCTGTGTGTGGGTGTGTGTGTTATCATTAAATCAAGTTATTTTTCCATTTCAGTGGGCAACACTTACTGATTAACTCACATAATTGTATGAGCAATTAGGGTCAGGCGGCAGCATTTGTGCATACGTGAGAAAGGAAGTGGATTATTTTGTGTCATTTGTGGTGTGTGTGTGTGTGTGTGTGTGTGTGTGTGTGTGTGTGTGTGTGTGTGTGTGTGTGTGTGTGTGTGTGTGTGTGTGTGTGTGTGTGTGTGTGTGTGTGTGTGTGTGTGTGTGTGTGTGTGTGTGTGTGTGTGTATTTGTGTGTGAGACTGAGACTGGGGAGAAATGGAGCAAGTCAGAGTGTGTGTGGGAGGGGGGAGTGTGTGTGTGTGTGTGTGTGTGTGTGTGTGTGTGTGTGTGTGTGTGTGTGTGTGTGTGTGCGTGTGCACGCTTCGTGTGTGTGAGTGTTTATGTGTGCGTGTGTGTGTGTGTGTGTGTGTGTGTGTGTGTGTGTGTGCATGCTTCGTATGTGTGTGTGTAAGACAGTGTGAGTGGGAGAAAGAGTAAGGCAGAAACATTAGGCAAAAGACCATTGCGTCAGTGTTGTTCTTCCACCCCCCACCCCCCACCCGGCCGTGCTGCTTGAAGGAGACCTCTCTGTTAACGGATTATGCGCTCCAATAACTGGGCAGGGACTCGCATAAACAAACCCAGTGAGGTCCCTGCTCTGTAAGAAGATATTGAGCAAAAGAGCCGCTTTCAGTCAGGACCCCCCTTTTATTTTGATCAACACCAAAAAAAAAGGCCCGCTCTGGCTTTCGCAGAACAAACATAAACTCTGAGTCTGCGTAATGTACTGGGAGGGTTGGAAGTATGACCTTCTCACGATTAGATAGTGCTCGACATTTACTGTACTGTAGGGCTAGTGAAATTGGCATTCATTAGTGGAGGGATAGTTATGACAGCGCGACACAAGCCACAACACCTCCTGTTATATTTAGAGATGTTTTGCTGGCTCCAGCGGGCCTCCTAAATGGACTTTGAAATCACAGGAGCTCGCTCAAGGAGATACACAGCAAATCCCCCCCCACACATCTCTCTCACTTTCTGTCTCTCCCTCTCTCTCTCTCTCTCTCTCTCTCTCTCTCTCCCTCTCCCTCTCTCTGACTATGTACTGTATCTCTCTCCATCCGTGTGTCTCTCAGTCTCTTGTTCTCTCTCACACTCTGTTTCTCTTTCTCTCATTCTGTTTGTCTCTTGTTCTGTCTATCTCGCCACCTTTCTTCTCTCCGTCTCTCTATCTGTTTCTCAGTCTTCCTGTCTGTCTCTGCTCTCTCTCTCTCTCTCTCTGCTCTCTCTCTCTCTCTCTCCACCCTCCCCTCTTTCCCTCCATTAGACTTTGTGTACACTTGTTGGTTGTGTTGCGTGGTGGAAGGGCGCCTGGCCGCCCAGGGGAAAAGTCCCTCTTTGTGCCCCGGGAGGGAGGGGGTGCCGTGGCCCGGGCGGGCAGGGTGGGCTCGCCGCCAAGCCAATTAAGCCCAGTGGCGGCCGCTTTATTTAGGCCCCTCGCTCGCTCGCTCACTCACCCAGCTCAGTGCACCCTCTCCACTCTCTCTGCCGCACTCGCTCGCAGCTCTGGAAAGCATCTGAGGGTCGCCGGGCTAGATTAGGAGTGAACCGACTCCGCATTCTTACAGGCAAACATACTTACGCAGGCCCCCATGATGTCACATGCAGGAGCGTTCAGTTTCACAGGGGCTGTGCGACTGACTGTGATTGTGTCCGTGTGTGTGTTGCGTTTCGCATCGTGTGTGTGCGTGTGTGTGTGTGTGCGTGTGCGTGTGCGTGTGCGTGTGTGTGTGTGTGTGTGTGTGTGTGTGTGTGTGTGTGCATGCATGTGTGTACAGTATGTGAGAGAGAATACATGTGTGTGTGATTCATGTGCATGTCTGTGTGAGTTAGCCCGTGTGTGTTAGTGTGTCGTTCTAGTCACAGCCCTGTCTGCACTACCCCATAGCTACCCCCGCACTACCCCTTCACCCCTCCTCACCCCTGACCCCTTATTGATGCCTGTGATGTATGATGACACATAAGGGCCTCTGTGTCTAACTGCTGGTCCCTATCAGAGCTAGGGGTGACTTTACTAAATATTGCCTTCACCAACACAGGTGGCAACAGCCTGAAATACAATTGCTGGCACTAGGCATAGGCAGAGAACGCAGTCGCATAGGGCGCCACATGTCTTGGGGGCACCGAGTCCAATAGAGTTAGAACATAAAGCACAATAAAGCTTCAAACTTTGACAAAACCATGATTATTTATGGCCACTCAGTGCATATGTAGGTACTTGATCAGCAGAGCTTGTGTGACACTATGTTTACAGATGCCAATTTCTAATGCCAAAACAAGGAAAGAGGGGCTGCTCGCCTTGGGCACTGAATTGGCGAGAACCGGACCTGGTGGGCATTTCTCGACAGTGCCTTTGCTAACGACGTTAGCCATTTTGTTCGTTCTTAAGACCAACGTTGTAACCAAGGTCTTAAGTCGCTCGTAAGACAGTCTTCCGGCTTGGTCTTGAGTTGTTCTTAAGTTGGTCTTGCTCCTGACATTTCAGCGTCTTGGGGCAGGTTCAGGCAGAGTTCAAGTGACAGTGATTGATTACTGCCACCAAGTGCACAGGCGTCTAACTTTTACCACACAAAATGTCCAATGATTAGACAATTTTAAATATATTTGGTTGTGTATGCCGTCTTCCTGCCAGCAAGTCCTTACGTCCAACGTAGGCCACAAGAAAAATAATTGCCATTAAGAGCATTGTGCCTGAAGATGTGCAGGAAGATTGAAAGGTGCGTCAAACACAGTAGGCTACACATGACATCTTTATGAAAGTCGTTAAATACCTGTGAAGACAATCATGCCCCCAAAATCCACCCAATAACCAAATGTCGCTGTACATATCACTGCACAATAAAATCGCGCCAAATAACTTCGCAATGGCGTCAGCCACACGGTCAACTGTCACTGCGCACGAGGGAGAGGAGGCAGAGAGTTGCGAATATGCCCGAATTGCGCGCGCGCCAGCCACACACACACACACACACACACACACACACACACACACACACACACACACACACACACACACACACACACACACACACACACACACACACACACACACACACACACACACAGTGTGAGAGAGAGAGAGATGAGTGGAAGTGGATATACTGGATATACTGTTATGCAGATAAGGCACCTGCGCTTAATTTAAAATTCAGCCGAAATGGATATGTTACCAGTTACCACCAGCAAGTGAGAATTAGGATAGTATACATGCCATCACGCGTTCACCGGCCATTTCTGTGTAGTTATTTGGAGTGATTATGCTACAGTGATATGTAGACCGACATTTGGTTATTGGGGATGGATTTCGGTGACATGATTGCGTTGACAAGTGTTTAAAGGGACACTGTGTGAGATTTTAAGTTGTTTATTTCCAGAATTCATGCTGCCCATTCACTAATGTTACCTTTTTCATGAATACTTACCACCACCATCAAATTCTAAGTATTCATTATGACTGGAAAAATTGCACTTTTCATACATGAAAAGGGGGATCTTCTCCATGGTCCACCATTTTGAATTTCCAAAAATAGCCATTTTTAGCTGCAAATATGACTGTACTTGGACCATACTAGAAAATATATGTTAATTACTTAGTAAAGTTTCATGTTAAGATCAAATTTAGCAATAGGCAGCCCAGTTTCAATGAGCAGCATAGTTGCAGTACCTTTTTTGACCATTTCCTGCACAGTGTCCCTTTAACGACTTTCATGGAGATGTCATGTGTACTGTGTTTGACGGACCCTCCGTGCATCATCCCTTCCTGCACATCTTTACGCGTAAAGGTCATAATGGCAATTATTTTTCTTGTAGCCTATTTTGCGCTTAAGGGCGTGCAGGCAGGAAGACGACATAAACAACAAATATATATTTTAGAATGATCGATTCCTTTCAGTTATCATTTCAAACATCATTGAACTGTCCACTCTGCGTGGGGAAGGACCTCGCTGTTGTCTCGCACTTAGAGTTCTTCTACATGCGTTCGGGTGTTGGCAGTGTCAGAGGCCAGCCCGAAGGCATCCCTTGGGGTTAAAAAAGTAGCCTACATCTGATCAACTACAGTAAGACTGAGCTTTCTCCAGCAAGCGCCTTGAGTCACTTCAAGTTAGAGATATGGGTAACAACGGTTAGACATATATTTGACCCACAACAGAGACCCAAAGACAGCGCGACAAGTATGTGTGTGTGTGCGTGTGCGTGTGCGTGTGTGTGCGCGCGCGTGTGTGTGCGTGTGTGTGTGTGTGTCCATATTCTCAACCCTCTGCCTCCCGCAGAGTAACCAGGTGGCCGCGTAAAGTAGGCTAAATGTGCAAAGTAAAATGATCCCAATGTGATCTCGCATGCCTTTCAGAGTAGGCTATCCTCACATTATTTCATTAAGCTGCATTTTTTTCCCAGGGTTGCGATGGGTTGGAGTTCGTGTAGCGTAGTCTATAGACAACAATGACATAGTAGAAATGTTCACAATGTGTGCGCAATCCGACCACGTTGTGCACGCGTGGGTATTTGTTTCCCACTGCGACAACATATTGTGAAAATTAGAACTCAAGCGGACTCAGAGGAGAATATTATGGATGTTAGAGATTTAAAAGTCCATGCATACATTTATCCCTTCGGGTCTAGAATCATTGCTATTACCCTCCGGCAAGGCATGACAACCACTCATCCACCAACCACTGGTTTCTGAGAGAAGTTACTGAAGACCGGAATAAAATATAAGACATTGTGACATGTAATGCATTATTTGGTTTCTGCTGTCGAAGAGGGATGGTTTTGAGGGCACGGTTGTGTTGACAAAGATTTGTGGACTTTGATAGCGTTGTAATTATTGTATCTGACAGCCACGTGAATCATGACGCCATCACTACTTTGATTGCGACCAATGCAGCCGAGCTGAGGCGAGACACTCCAAGCATTTCTGAAGACTTCCTCGTGTCTGAGAACGTACGTACGTACGTCCAAAGGTTGGTCGCGACTTCGGTCGGTCTTGCGTCTAAAGACCAACTGAAGACCAACTTAAGATCAACTCAAGAGCAACTTAAGACCAACTCAAGAGCAACTTACGACCAACTCAAGACCGACTTAAGACGGTTAGCAACGACAAGAATCGAGAAACGGAGTCCTGGTGGGCACTCCCACATAACAGCCAAAAGGTGGCCACACATTTTTCTTACTGAATGTTAAACCGTGAATTGGCTTCATCCGACTTCTTTTGTCTTGTGACTACACATCTGACTCTGTAGCCTCTTACTGCAGATGGGGTCGGAGGGACTATTCACTATTTGCTGAAAAGACTCATCTACATTATAACAACATTGCTATAACTGTACCGAGAGCCTTAAGTAACAGATTAAGACATGGCCATTACAATTTTAGTGACAGTAAAGTTATAACATAACATATAACATAACTCTACGCTAAGGGGTACATATTAATTTAATCAACTAGAGTAGGCCTAAAATACCTAGTAGATTAACTACATAGACTAAAGTTGCGTTTCTTGAAAGCATAGTGGCTAGCCAGTTAGGAACCTGGGTAGTTGTCAATGGGAAATAGCAATTATGGTTTTGAGAAATGCACCCTGAATAGAATAGTAATTGTGTATTGTGTAATGTTTGTTTATTGCTTCCAAATACATGTACAATGACAGAATATTTAACCTATACAATGACTTTGAATTCAATACATCTAACATCTGACATACAATAGGAATATTATAATTATTTAAGTTTTCCTTTGTTTCAGATATGTACAGCTTTTTCTCTTTTACCTGACATGTTTCAACGATGAAACTTCTGTCTTCATCAGGGTCACATGAATATTGATGTGTCTTTTTTTTTTTAACTTTATTGCCAACAGAGAACTTAGAGGCAATCACAACCACATAAACAAACATATCACACCCAAACAAACAAACAATACTAAAACAATAATATGCATAAAAACACATATATAGAAGAAAAGAAAATGAAAAATAAATTAAAAAAAATAAATGATAATACATAATGAAATAAAAATAAAAGGGGGGGGGGCGGGGTTCACCTTGATTGCTAGCTTATATTATGTCTTATGTAACTATATGCTTAACCCATATAAAGAATGACAGGTGTCCATCTCCTAAGGAATAGGGGTAATTTTAGCTGAAGGATGGCAGTCATATTTTCCATCAGTTGGACTTGGTTGCACCTCAGTCTCCATTGAGCCACTGTAGGAGGCTCAGGCTGCATCCAATGCATTGTGATCATTTTTCTTGCGATCATTAGTAGGACATGCAAAATATAACACAGGTCTTTGGAAAAGTTTTGTTCTGTTGTTTTTTCCAGCAAAATAAATACAGGGTCAAACGGTATGTCCATGTGCAGTATCTTCTCCAGTTCTGTCTTAATGTCTCTCCAGTATGGCTGTATCTTGGGACAGTCCCAAAAAATGTGGGTATGGTCACCTACCATCCCACAGTTTCTCCAGCATGTATTATTACCCCCAATGTTGAAGATACTAACCTGAAGTGGAGTTCTAAAGAATCTCACCTTTACTTTCCAATCAAACTCTTTCCATAATTGACTTCCCACCCCTCTATGACATTTAGAACATATATCCTCCCATTCATCATTTTCAATTATTGTATTAAGTTCCAGCTCCCATTGTCCTTTTATGTGTAACGTGTTATCTGACATATCTGTTGTTAGTTTTTGGTATATTTGAGACACTTGGTGTTTTATTATGATACGGTGTTCCAGTATATATGCAAAATGCGCTTCAATGCTATTGGGGTCTTCCTTGAGTATGTCCCAATCTGGATGTTTTGTTATGTAGTTCCTGATTTGGAGATATCTATAAAAATCGGTTTGGGGCAGATCAAATTTATCCTTAATTTGTGAAAAAGTCTTGACCACCTGCCCATCTAGTAGCTGGTTGATTACTCGTAGGCCTTTCTCAGCCCACCTTCTAAACACTATGTCAACTAGAGATGGGAGAAATTCTATATTTCCTACAATGGGCATGGCTCTTGACAAAGATGCCTTTCCTTTTAGGTGTCTTTGAATCGTATTCCAAACCTTAAGGGTGTATTTAGTATACATGTTCTTTACTTTGATTTTCTTTTGTGACTGTTGACTGAGGAAGGGTAGTGTATCTAGTGCAATTCCTGGCAGAGAACTCTGCTCAATAGACACCCAACCCATTTCACCTCTGGCTATCCAAGCTACCATTGCTCTAAGTTGGGCTGCCCAGTAATACAATTTTAAATTAGGTAGACCCAGACCGCCTTTTTGCTTGGATGACATCAATACTTTCAACCTGACTCTTGGTCTCTTATTTTGCCAGATGAATTTTGATATACGTTTTTCAAACATTCTAAATGTGGACTGAGGAACTATAATGGGTAGCGACTGAAATAAGAACAGGAACCTTGGCAGAACATTCATCCTTACTGATTCAACCCTACCAAATAGAGACAAAGGCAACATTTCCCATCTACTTATATCTATATTTATTTCTTTTATCAATTTGTTGTAGTTTGCATTATATAATTGTGAAGGCTTTGGTGTTAAAAGAATCCCAAGATATCTGAATCCCTGCTGGGACCTCTTAAAAGAGACCAGGTTATCTAGTTGAGTTGGCCAGCTACCTACTATCATCATGGCTTCAGATTTATCTGTATTAACTTTGTAACCCGACACACTACTATAGGCGTTGAGGCTATCCATGAGTGCTGGAATAGAAGTGATGGGATTTTCTATAAACACAAGTATATCATCAGCAAACAATGAAATCTTGTGCTGAATATTTCCTTCATCCCTTATACCTTGAATATGTGAATTGGTTCTTATCAACTCCGCCAGAGGTTCAATACTTAGCGCAAAGAGAGAGGGAGACAAAGAGTCTCCCTGTCGTGTTCCACGTCCCAATGGGAAGAAATGTGAACAGTGTCCATTGACTCTGACTCTAGATATGGGGTTTTTATAGAACATTTTAATCCATTTAATAAAAGTTTCATTAAAGCCCATATTTCTGAGTGTCTGTTGGAGGAAAAAGAGGTCCAATCTGTCAAAAGCCTTCTCTGCATCTAAACTCAGAAGCATTGATGGAACATCTCTACTGACTGCAACTGCTTGTAAATTGAGTGCCTTTCTAACATTGTCCACTCCTTGTCTGTTAGTAATAAATCCCGTTTGATCTGGCTTCACAAGTTTATGTATATATTTTTGTATTCTCTTTGCAATGATTGAGGTTAGAATTTTTAAATCTACGCATAATAAACTAATTGGGCGGTATGACATACATTGTGTAGGGTCTTTATTTTCTTTATGAATTACACTGATTACTGCTTCTGACCATGAGTTAGGTGGGTCTCCTTCTCTCAAGGCATAGTTATACACTCTGTTCAGCAATGGTATTAATTTGTTTACAAACGTTTTATAGTATTCTCCTGGGAAACCATCTGTTCCTGGTGATTTGTTATTTTTAAGCTTAAGAATGCTCTCTTTAATTTCCTCATCTGTAATTGGAGATGATATTACTTCAGATTCTGATGGTGTTAATGTATTGAGTTTAATCAACTTTAGGAAATGTTTAACTTTGTCTTCCTTATGTGGGTCCCTCTCTTCTTCATATAGCTTTTTATAGTAGGTAGCAAATGCCTCCGCGATCTCATTAGGCTGTGTTAGACTCCTACCTAGATGTGGACATGATATCTTATGTACAGTCCTGTTAGACTGTTCTTTCCTCAATTGAAAAGCCAGCAGGCGACTGGCTCTGTTTCCCATTTCATAATATTTCCTGTTTATAAATCGCAATGCTCCTTCAGTTTTAAAAGTTAACAGGTCATCCAGTTTTTGTCTAGTCTCTTTTAGTATTCCCAAAATCTGTGGGTTGTTTGTCTGTTTATGTTCTGACTCTAAATCCTTAATTTCTTTCTCAAGTTTGTTTTGTTCTGATAGCCTTTCTTTCTTCAGCCTTGAGGAAATAGCAATGATTTTACCCCTCATCACTACTTTAGCTCCCTCCCACAAAGTAGAGGGGGATACAGACCCATTGTCATTTAATGCCATGTAATCTAATAACTCTTTTTTAATTTCCTCCTTAATGAGGTCATTACTCAACAAAGAAACATTCAATCTCCAGTACTTAAACTGCTTGCGGGGCCCCATGCTTATTTTTAAAGTTACAGGTGCATGATCTGAAATTGTGATAGGTTCAATGTTGCAGTCGCTGGTCCTGTAAAGTTCTGTCCCAGATATCAAAAACATATCTAATCTAGAGTAACTCCCATGTACATGAGACATGAAAGTAAAATCTTTCTCTCTAGGATGTTGATATCTCCATACATCAATTAGACCCAACTCATGCATCATTGCTTGTAGAGTAGTAGATTTTTTGGATGCTGGACCCACCGTTGCTGGGAGTCTATCAATATTTTCTCTCAGGACACAGTTGCAGTCTCCTCCTATTAAAATAATACCCTCTGCTTTATCTGCTACTAATGCTCCAATATTTTTGAAAAAATCTCTGCTGTCTTCATTAGGGGCATAAAGATTTAACAAAGTTATTTTTGTACCACCAATAGTCCCTTTTACCATCACATATCTCCCCTCCTTGTCTGTAATAGTCTGTATATGGCTAAAGTAAACTGACTTATTAACAAGAATAGCCACTCCCCTCTTCCTACTACTCTCAAAGGAAGAACTGAATACCTGGCCCACCCATTCTCTTTTCAATTTTAAGTGTTCTTTTTCTGACATATGAGTCTCCTGTATCATTGCTATTGAGCAGTGTAGTTTTTTAAGCTGGCTTAATATCTTTTTTCTCTTAATTGGACTGCCTAGACCCTTAACGTTGTAAGTAACACAAATTAAACTGTCCATGTTAATATATAATTCTGCTTTTCCATCCCCAACATTCCTAACTTCCAAGATATAAACATGAGGAGAGAGGAAAAAAAAGCATATTTTTGCATAGCATTGAACTCAAGGTGAAAGACAAAACATAAATATTAAGAAAAACAATGAAAAAAACACAGTAGTAAACTTTAGATTTCCAAATACCCAACTGACTTCCCATAGTCTCATAATGGTGCCTGGCCCATGGACTAATAAGAAAACCAGCCCCTGATGTAACCTGGGCGAAGGATGGTGACCACTCCTCCATGGGAATCACACACCGTGTGTCGGCGCTGTCGTCATCCAGCTTGTGGATCATTCGCTGCGCCCTTCAGCAGAGTTCCATCCA
>NC_085861.1:49989294-49991794 GCF_034702125.1 Engraulis encrasicolus | reverse complement strand
GCTCTCAGAGAACTCAGGGACCTCGGTCAGTGCCTCTCCCTTACGGAAATTGACCATGGTTTTTATGTAGTAACCATGGTTCTACCATGGTATGCCATGGTCTAACTCTGTACTCTGAACCAACCATAGCATTACTATATGGGTTTTTTGGGTAACCATGAAAAACGTGGTTCCTTACTATGGCAGTGTGCAACAGCTTTTGGTGTTTGTTATGTATGGAATAGCGGACGACGAGGTGTCCCGATATCAAGGGAAATAATGGAAGAGCCGTAGCGTTCTAAACAGCCCGACGGTGCAGCCGAAGGGCTGTTAGTTTAGCCAAGTCCATTTTCCCTTGATATCGGGACACCTCGAAGGCCGCTATTCCGCTTATCACCCGGTTACCAGCATTTAAGTATTAATTTATTAATATGTTGATCTAAGGCTTCGTGAGAAAGTAGATTCACCACTGCGCTTGGTACGTTGCCATGGGCACCACTTCCTAATCTAGTGAGACGCGCCTCTATCGGAGGCATGTAAGGACGCGCGCAGAATGTTGGTGACTTGACAACCAAATGCGATAGAATTGACGACTGGGTTTTTGACTTGACAACCAGATGCGATAGAATTAGTAACAGGGTCTTGACTAGACAACCAGATGCGATAGAACTAACGACGCGGTCTTGACTAGACAACCAGATGCGATAGAACTAGTAACGGCACTTCGCCAGAAAGTTAGAGAAGAAGCAACTTGGACGCCCGCACGCCCGCATGACATAATAGGTGTCCTGCTACCGGGGAATAAAGGACACCTGCTCAGCCAATCAGAAGACGTTGCGTCTGCTCACTGGGTGTTATATACATTTGTTTTGAACTGTTCCATTTTCACTAACAGTACCCTCCAGTTCCAAACATTGGTATCATCTTTAGGTTATACACATTTATATGTATATGAAGGATGGGGTTTGGGGGTTACAATGACATGTTCCATTCAAAACTGCTGTGGGTCTCTTATCTTAATCTTTCACATTCCACCTTTAAACTGATGTAGATTAGAGTAAGTTGTTTTGTAACATATTTGTAAAATTCTGTAAACTGTAACAGTAAATACATGGGTTCACCGTGTTTATAAACACAATGTTGTGAGGAGGGGCAAGACACTGGCAGCCAACCACGTAAGCAATTTTTTTGACCGACAGCAATTTCCAACAATCAGAGGTTGAGTCGTGCGCTAGCCTGATAAACCAGCCTAAATGTGAGACCGGAGTAATTTAGTCTAGCCCCGATGAACGATACCTCCGAAGATTGTTGATGAGAACAACCTGTTGTTTTTTCAAGCTGTGCCGGCGCTCTGACCAATCTGCAATCTTTGCCATTGATGTGCTTTCCCATCGGTGTTGCGAGCTTCGTCGTCACTCCCTCAAAATCCTGCTCGCTTTGATTCAAAACAAATCTCTGCGTTGTGATTGGTTCTGCCAGACTCAGGGCAAAGTGTTCAAAACAGACCCACTCGCAGCTGAAAAATTTCGGCGTCCAGCGGGTGGCGCTGGTTTACTAGGCTAGTTGTGCGCAGCTACTGTCGTGCAGTCAGGGGAAAACAAAAAATTAGAACCCATGTATACTGTACCTCGGCCAAGGACGTTATGTGGTCAGGCGAGTTTGTTTACGAACGTGAGTGGCAAATAAGTCGTATAGTCAATAACGGACTTCGTGAGTGAGTTCTGCGTCACCACTCTCAACTGTTTGCTGATTGGCTAAACAGTGAGCAAATCGAGCTACGAGGGTTTTGCCAGACTATGTGCGGAGTCAAAATCTTTGGATGATGTACATAGGATGGCGTCGCTAGGCTACCTCGGGGCAGCTATTTCAAATTAGATAGACATGGGCATCTCAGAATGAATGGGGACAAACAAGGAATGGGATAACTGAGCGATATACATTACAAATCATATGGTTGGAATTGCACTGAAAACCAGATTACTCGTATGATGACTAATAATCTCAGATTGACCATATATATGAAAGTATATTTCTCATAGTTCTTGATCAACTACACATGTGCAGCATTTTAGCGACAACACGTAGCTATGCTTATGTATCTAACTAATCAAGGACATAATAAAAACTCCACATCATCCGATAAGCTCAGTTGTGGTGACGCTATCGACCACAAACAGGGCAGGGGGACATGTAGGAACTTTAAGACAAACACAAGGGCTAACACAGGAATGCATCCCACTTGCATCATGCTGCATAGTTGGCTGTGCTTAAAAGGAAATCATACCCATATTCTACTTATATGGGATGAAAAAGCAAGTGCATGAGAAAGAGTTATGTTTGGCCAAGAGGAAGGGACAGGGTGGTGGTGGTGGGGATTGGGTGGTGGTGGTGTGTGTGTGTGTGTGTGTGTGTGTGTGTGTGTGTGTGTGTGTGTGTGAGAGAGAGAGAGAGAGAGGAGAGAGAGAATGGAGAGAGAGGAGAGAGAGAGAGAGAGGAGAGGAGAGAGAGAGAGAGAGAGAGA
>NC_085861.1:49954294-49959294 GCF_034702125.1 Engraulis encrasicolus | reverse complement strand
ACACACACACACACACACACACACACACACACACACACACACACACAGTGCTCAGGAGAGTTCTGGACATCCACAGCGGGCCATTCCTGTGTAGTGAGCTTGTGCTGTGAGGTGTACAGTGTGGCGAGGGGGGCATGAGTCAGGGCACAGGGAAACACTTATTAAACAGAAATGCTAATAATGACACGATAAAACCACACCAATGTCACCTGGCTTTCTCTCTCTCTCTGTCGCTCACACACACACACACACACACACACGCACACACGCACACACACACACACACACACACACACACACACACACACACACACACACACACACACACACACACACACACACACACACACACACACACACACACACGCACACACACACACACACACACACACACACACACACACACACACACACACACACACACACACACACACACACACACAGACATTGGGTTCTGGACATGACTCACCGCCTCACATTGCAGAATGGGAAATACTTATTAAACAGAAATGCTAATGGAGCCCATTCAACCACAGCGATTACATAGCACAGGCACGCAGGAAGGAATGCAGAAGACAGAGAGAGATTCACAGAAGGAGAGTGGCAGAAAAAGAGAGGAAAATGGAGGGCAATGGGACCGAAAGAGGAGAGTAGAGCGGATGAGAGAAAAGGATAACGAGAGGCAGATAGATAGAGAGAGAGAGAGAGAGAGAGAGAGAGAGAGAGAGAGAGAGAGAGAGAGAGAGAGAGAGAGAGAGAGAGAGAGAGAGAGAGAGAGAGAGAGAGAGAGAGAGAGAGAGAGAGACAGAGACAGAGACAGAGACAGAGACAGAGACAGAGAGTGTCAGAAAAAATATATCACACTGTTCTCCATTCTGCCCTTTGAATCAGCTTGCTGTTTTATTGTTTATTCTTTGAAAATGTTGCATGTGTGTGTGCATGTGCGTGCGTGTGTGTATGGGTGTGTGCGTGTGTGTTATTGCCTGTGTGTTACTGGCTGTTTGGGTCTGAGACTAAGACTGAGACTGAGACAGTGAGTGGGTGTAATAGCCCAGGGGAGCGATACAGTGTGTGGGAGACTTGGAGGTTCAAAAAAAGAGCAAAACACAGACATAGTATCTACAGCAGTGCAGCGTTTTCCCATGGAACTCAATCCAAACAATGAAAATCTGTAGAAATCAACACCAAATGGGATGCTGTGGCGGTGCACTCCGGTAAGGCACTCGTACAATGGACAAGCAGTTGCAGACTGGGACCTTTGTAGTGTTGTAGTGTTTGAGTCCGGACTCAAGACATGTCCTATTTAAATGTTTTAGTTAAACTGCACTTTGGAGACTGGTCAAACGCAATTTCAAACTTCTGTTACATAGATTTTTGACAATAAAGTATACTTGATGACCATTGTCTGCTTTACTCTGCGTTGACTTCGACTCAGCCCCTGAAAAGATTTGTTTTTTAACTAAAACTGGGCCCTTCAGAGATGTGGTCTTGACTCGGACTGCATATTGAGCTTAGAATAGATACACAAGAGTGCGAGACTATACTTTTGTGAACAATCTCCCGTCTAGAGATTTCTCTGTGGGTCTAAGTGTTGATTACTAACTTTCAATTTGATTTCTTTGTTTCTCAGTTTTGGTCTCGGTCTCCAAAATGACTTGTCTCCAAAAAGACTCGGACTCGACCCGGCGTCAAGGACTCTTGTCTTGACTCAGATTCAACATAGGTGGTCTGATCCCCATCACTAGTCGCATGTCAACCCCATCTCTCCATCCCACTCATTTCCTGCCCCACTTTTCACTGCCCTGTCCCAGTAATGGCAAAGAAGCCCCTCAAATATATATAAAAAAGAAAGAATTCCACACCAAAGTACCAGTGGCATTGGTCCCACGGCACATCTTGACAATGCTTGCCCCCCAAAAGTTCATCAGCTTATGTGCTGTACCTTTGATCTGTCTTAATGTCTGTATGTGTATGTGTGGTCTATGTATACTGCAAAGCACTTCATGTGTATTATGTATAAGTGCATGGCACCTTCATTTCTCCATGGGATCAATAATAGTCGGTGGCGGTGGTGGTGGTGGTGGGGGGTGGTGGTGGTGGTGGCTCAGGTGGTAGAGAAGCTGGAAGGTTACAAGTTCGAGCCCACTCTGCCTGACAACATTGATGTGCCTTGAGCAATATACTTAACCCCAAGTTGCTCTTGGTGGCAGGGTGGTACCCACCATGGTAGCCACTGTCACCTGTGCTTGAATATGAATGGGTTAATGTGAGGCATACAATGTAAAGCACTTTGAGTGCTTAAAAGAGTGGAAATACGCTATATAAATGAAGTCCATTTACCATTTACCATATGAATAACCATTAGAGATCTGTGGTGGTGCTGGATCCCACATCTAATATCAAACTGACTGACGTGTTCAAAAATGAAAGCGGGAACCAAAAACAAGGGTAAGATGCGGTTTCTTGAAGTGAAACGTTATGGCAACATAGACGTCAACAGCTTCATTCAGGTCACACGTGGTGACTGTGGTAGAAAACGCAACTTGGTATGAACGTTGGTCATTTACCGGTAAGTGCACTTTCCCCAGAGACTGGTGCTGGGAAAAGGGACCCGGCCTGCCTGTCCTGAAAACAGCCAGTATAATGTCATGGTTCAACACAGACCTTCTACTCTCCATGAAACCAATCTAATGGTTTTAAACAACTCATCCAAGCACCTTCTTTTTTCTTCACGGGTTTATGAGCCCATCAACAGGTTCGGTAAAGTGCTACGATAAGTGGGCCGAAGCCGCTCGTTCCCAGTTCCCACCGAACTCCACTCGTCGTGGCACACGGGCCTCATATTTATGATATTTATTCATTCCCTCCACTGCCAATAATATAGTGGATGAGTGTGTCTAGCATATGTCAGGGAGTGGAAAAGAGGATTCAAAAGCTCCCCCTGGAAAATAGTAGCAGTAGCCCCATGGAAGTCCCATGGTGCCTTGCTCTTGCTCTCTCTCTCTCTCTCTCTCTGGCAGCTAGCGGTGGTCAATGGGGGAGACAGTTGGGGAGGAACTAGCGACATCATCATTCCCATGCTAAGCCCACCAGACGTTTTTACAGTACGCTGATACTGCCAGACTGTCCTCTCTCTCTTTCTCTTTCTCTCTCTCGTGTGTGTGTGTGTGTGTGTGTGTGTGTGTGTGTGTGTGTGTGTGTGTGTGTGTGTGTGTGTGTGTGTGTGTGTGTGTGTGTGTGTGTGTGTGTGTGTGTGTGTGTGTGTGTGTGTGTGTGTGTGTGTGTGTGTGTGTGTGTGTGCGTGTGCGTGTGTGCGTGTCTACATAACGTGCCCCTAGTTCACTGGAACTGAGGTCAATATGATGAGGGAATGGAAAAAGTGACTTTCCCCATGCGTTGCCTCTCTCCCTCTCTCCCTCTCTCCCTCCATCTCTCCCTCTCTCCCTCTCTCTCTCTTCATTTTAACTATGATGAATTTAACATGTCGAAGATCATGAAATCTAACCAAACATGAAGGGCCTGGCCACAGCGACCATACTTTCCAACTTTGTTAACTCAGTCGAGTAACTTTGTCGAGCGTTTTTTGAGTGGCGGCCACCGCGCCCCGATAAGTGCGGTGCGCCCCCCTTTCTCCACACCGTGGCGAGACGAGACCCCCGTGCTCCCCAACCCCAAACCCCCTGGGGTCCCAATACGATCCCCCAAAACCTCCCTCCTCCCATGTCTGCCTCCTCCCCTCTCTCTCCTGTCTCTCAAGTCTCCGTCTGACGTTTCCATCTCGTCGGCAGGCTGCTGGTCTCCCTTTCCACACGCTCTGGTCTTTTTAAGACGTGAGTGAGTGGGAAAGAAGACATAAAGAAAGTGATTCTCAAAGTGTGGTTCGGGGACCACTAGTGGTCCGCGACAGAGCTCAAGTGGTCCGCGAGGGGATTTCTACTTTTCCAGTAGGCTATATTTGTAACATTTTCATGTTTTCAACACAATAAGACAGGCTTATAATGTGAATAAAAAGTAATAGTAATGCATCAAAATTAGCAATGACAAATTAGCACCCATCAACAGCCAATTCAGTTGACAGGTGGTCCCTGATCATTTTTGGGGGGGGACAAAGTGGTCCTCGGTCTGAAAAAGTTTGAGAAACACTGAATAAAGAAACAGACGGACAAACAGACAAGGCAGACAGAGGGAGGGAGAATGGCGGAAAAAGAAAGATGGACAAAAACACAGGAGTAGAAGGAGAAGAAAAAAGCGGGAGAGAGACGTAGAGTGATAGAGAGCGAAACAGAGAGACAGAAAGAGAGAGACAGAAAGATAGACAGACACAGAGACAGAAAAATGAGGGCACAAAAAGAGACACAGAGAGAAGACCAAAAAAAAGGTTTCCAGTCTGGGATGTTTCCCACACGAAATTTATGACAATCCAGCAGTCAAGATGGAAGTACAACACGCACGCACACACACGCAGGCGCACACACTGCTGTCACGACTGAAGTAAAACATCATGGATCAGATCATGTCCAGAATGTGGAAGCCTCCTGCTGCAGAAGAACTGACTATCACAAGCTCATGCACCTCATCATTAAACTCTATCCTTACAGTTTTAACAACAACAAAAACAACAACAACAACAACAAAAACAACAACAACAACAACAAAAACAACAATAATAATAATAATAATTGTTAATATTACTTACTAGTAATTACTTAGTACAGAAATTGGGCAAGGTCTTAAGGCGCCCGGTCTTAGCCAGAAGAAGGCTGGTGCAATGGGTGTAACAATCTAGTAATTATTTTAGAATGTTGACTTACGGTCGATTTCTGTTAAGACTGGTCGTAAAACCAAAAGGTGCAACCGGCTCCCGGAAGCAACTCTCTTTTAGTTCTGCTTAAAGGAATCTTAGGGTGATACTGAGAATAAGCTGAGGCAAGAGGAGAGAGCTTTACTCTCTCAAACACTCAAACACACACACACAAGCACGCACGCACGCAGGCACGCAG
>NC_085861.1:49914294-49941794 GCF_034702125.1 Engraulis encrasicolus | reverse complement strand
ATGAAAAAGAAGCAGCTTAGACGCACCTACAGCCGCATGCCTGCAGGTGTTCTGTTCTCGGGGAATAACGGACACCTGCTCAGCCAATCAGGAGACATTCCGCCTGCTCACCGGGTGATAATTGTAACATTATTCGAAAACCAAGCCTATCGAAGATCCTGACGATGAGTCCCAGAATGCAGGCCAACAATTTACAGATATACAGTAGCCCTATTGTATATTAAAACAAAACATCTGCATCTGAATTTCCAGTGCTTAAAACTTCTAGGGCGAATGAGCCCATCAATTCAGTTTACACATGGTCCAAATAAAGAGTTTTTTGGGGGAAAAGTGGTCCTTTTTCAGAAACAGTGTGAGAAACACTGTTCTAGTAGAACTCTCTGAACTCCGAACTGGGCCAGAGATCCGTGGGCCCGAGGGCCCGGGTCGGGAGGATGTGAAAGTGGCCTTGCCTTCATAATATTTACCACATCCAGATAAATGCTGCCACAGCCATGAGGAAAACAGGATTATCAGCGACTAAACAAGAGTAACCGCTAATCTTCTCCCAAAAAGACTCTGAACAAAAAGTGAAGTGAAAGAAAACCCAACTGGGAAACTCCAAATCCCACCTTTGGGCTACACAAGTCTGACACCCTAACCGCTTACCCGTGACTGCCCTTTGGAAAGTTTGGATATTTAAGTGAGTTTGTGTTTTTGGTGTGCGTGTGTGTTTGTGTGTGTGTGTGTGTGTGTGTGTGTGTGTGTGTGTGTGTGTGTGTGTGTGTGTGTGTGTGTGTGTGTGTGAGAGAGAGAGATAATGCTGTTGTGATATACAGTATGTGGGTACAAAATGCCCCCACTAATATAGGGAAACCAGACAAGGAGACATTTCAGTGATGTGCACTGCATAAAAAACAATACAACATTATGTTGTTGTCAGTCCATCTGTGGTCAGAAACTATTTTGTTGTTTACCATGTTTTTACACTTGACTTCGAGGTCTGTCGATCCTGTTAGAGATCGAGTTGTGGTCCCCACATTTCCAGATTTGGTTATTCTGCTGTCATTGAAATTAAAAGTCCCTAAACATTGCTTTACTAGATGAGAGATGGGTCCCAGATGACGGGTGAGGGGTGACAGATGAGGGTTGGCTTTTGTAAGCGTGTGTTGTATTATAATGTTAAATTAAATATAATATATATTTATATTGATATATAAGGCCTACATTATGGTACCAATGCAAATCCTAGTGTGTGTGTGTGTGTGTGCGTGCGTGTGTGTGTGTGTGTGTGTGCGTGCGTGCGTGTGTGTGTGTGTGTGTGCGTGTGTGTGCGTGCGTGCGTGCGTGCGTGCATGCATGCTTGTGTGCATGCGTGCATGTCTGTATGGATGAGAACCGTAGAGGAGTTGGCTGAGGACATTTCTCCATCTATCTGTCAACAAGTCTAGTGCTGATGGGCCTTGAGTGCTCCCAGCAGCTCTGGCCTGTGGCCTGTGGAACTGGGGCTCCTGGTGTCTGTGCTGTAAATGTTTTTATCACCCACAATTATGATCTTTAATTTGGAAAAAAGAGGCTCCTCCTGAACACTACTGCCTTTAAAAATCCCTTTCGACGCCTTCGCTCGTTCTCATTCTGACCCCCCCCCCCTCTTGCTGTCTCAGTTTCTGTCTTTCAGTCTGTCTCTCTGTCTCCCTGTTTTCTGACTTTCTTCTTGCCACACTACAACTGAGAGAACCTCATGGCAGTTGTTTGTTTTAATGCCGGGCCTGAAGAGACCGCTAAATATACTCAGGGGCGTCACACGGGGAGGGGTCGACATCATCATGAAACTCTGCCTAGATATCACATTAGCATTAGCACTATAACTAACACATAATTTCCTCACTATTACCACATTTATTATTATAACCTAAAAGGGCGGTCGTGGCTAAGCGAGGGCAGTCATGGGTAAGCTTTTAGGGCGACAGACTTGAATCCCAAAGGTTGCCGGTTCGACTCCCGACCCGCCAGGTTGGTGGGGGAAGTAATTAACTAGTGCTCTCCCCCATCCTCCTCCATGACTGAGCATGGTACCGTCTCTCCGCACTGCTCCCTTGGGGCGCCATTGGGGGCTGCCTCCTTGCATGGTTGAGGCATAAATGCAATTCCGTTGTGTGCAGTGAAAACTTGTGTGCTGTGGTGTGGTGCTGTGTCACAATGGAGTTTCCCATTTGGGCTTTCACTTCACTTCACTTTTCTGTCAAGTGCAGTATAGTAAAGAAGACTGTATGGAATGTAATTTGGAATTTCTTTATTGAATGGTTACAAATTAGATTTGGTGGTATGGCTCTGTTCAGAGGAGTCCCCTAGTTCCCCTTGAGCGCCAAGCAAAGCGGAGATTCAGGGGGACGCAACAATATATGGAACGCTCACCCAATTTTAGATCAGGAGAGCAAACAATTTCCTCATGAACAAAGCAGCCAACATGACAAAGAGTATCCTGTCATATCTTACACGACAAGGTGGTAAAATGGTAAATGGACTGCATTTATATAGCGCCTTTCCCCTCCTTTGTGTTCTCAAAGCGATTTACATTGTATGCCTCACATTCACCAATTCACATTCACATTCACACAATGGTGGCAGTGGCTGCCATGCAGGGTACCACCCTATCACCAGGAGCAACTTGGGGTTAAGTATCTTGCTCAAAGATACATCGGTCAGGGAGAGCGGGGCTCGAACCTGCAGCCTTTGGGTCGCCAAACTGCTCCTCCTGAGCTTGAGCTACCACCGCCCAGGTGGAGCTGGGGAGGTGGTAGGTTGGCAAGAAGCGAGCAGTCAAGAGTTGGGATCAAATCCCGAGAACTTTCAAAAGGCTTCAAATTTTAAACTGACCAATGAGGAGTGAGGAGAGTTGATTTGCTGATCTAGACTCTACAGCACCTGAGACCATGGCCTACCAGAATTAAAGTTGCGCTAGATTATTGGGACAAGAGTTTTCATTATGGGCATGTTATAAGACATGTTAAAGACAATGTGGCATATTCGATGGAATCATATAAATATCATGGCCTCTCCTTAAAGTCACTCTGAGTCAAATCTGGCACCACTTACCCCACTCTACCCTACTGTATGACCAGAACGTGAAAAAATTGAATGCACAGTTTCCAGGTATGAAGATACGCCCCCGATCACCTGGAAGCCATACTGGCAGTTACTTTGTACTGCTATGTCAGGCCAATAACATCAAGGCCCTATCTAAAACAATAAGGGGAGGGGGATCATATCGCCACATGTCTCACTCGGAGTGGCCATTGACTTGTTGCTACGGCGACTGCGGTAACAAACAGAATGTTCAGCAGATGAAGAGACAGTTCTATCTATCTAGATTGGCTCTTCATTAAAAGAATAGGCGATCCAATAACCCTCTATGTCACGATAACCACGCCGTCAAGGGCCTTACAGTATCATATATACATGAAGGTCCTTCCCACATCCTGATCCCAAATTGGAAACGATATTTAGGCTATCTGATTGGCTCTTGAAGTAATACAGGGCGAGACATGTTGTCCCGGATCACTTCTCAGTTATGCTGCAGTTTCGTGTCCTCTACTGAATTGAATCTACTTCATATTCATTTGTTTTTGTGGTGACTTGTGTATGGATAGGAGCAGGCACGTACACTCCAATACGGCAGGGGAGGCACGGCCTCACCAGCCCCACACTGTTAACCCAGACATCAAATGTACTAACCAAGACTAATTAAAATGCACTAAAATATATAAGTTTGATGGCATTTCTGAAGAATACTGAGTATTGACAACTTATTTGAGGAAATAGTTGTTCAGATGAGTATTTTTTAGTTGAATGGATTAAAGTCGTAAGTTTTGGTTATGACCCCGCCTCTTTTTCTTCAGGCTGCAACAACTGGCCTCTACCCAGATGTGGGCAGTTGAATGCATGCCTGCAGTGTGTTTCATGTTAACAGCTTCTGTTGCATTTCTTAAATTGCAGGCAGCACACCTTCTGCTCAAGTTCAATAAGGAGTTTTACAATTTCAACTGACTTGACAATTAAGATTTGATATAGCCTAGGTGGTGAAATGCTTACGACCACTTGGTTGTTGCGTGACTAATATGGACAACTATTTTAATATTTTTGAAATGCATGTTTAAATTCAAAAGGGTTCAACAAATGTTTTATCCCGTCTCTGAGTTTGAGTTTAGTTTGCATACTGAGGAGGAAGTTGAAATACGTCATTTAAAAAAAGTTTCTGAGTACGTTTTAATATGCGACCTTGCCTCCTCCACTTGCGCTTGTCTCCTTGTCCTGCCTCCTGGCCCCTCCTCCGTGGAGAAAACGATAAAGTTTCCCAGCTGTCAGCCTCGCCACAACAACTTTTGAGGGACTGTTTTTCATTCACCATCCCAATTGCAAATGAGCAAAACACTCTACAATTGAGCTTTTGCAAGATATTGATGTGTATGCTGTTGTCAGTGACGCCATCATGACGAGAAGCAAGTGGAGGAGGCAAGGTTGCATATTGCAAAGCACTCTCTATCGACCTATCAGTGACCACGCATCATTTAAACAGTATAACTAGTAGTCTACCGACATGAGTACGAAGTCAGACAGCAGTCTTTTCAACTGCACGCGCAGACCAAGAAGCTGTAAAAGAAGATAGCAAAGATTATAGAGCTGTATCCACAAACATATTATCTCCTTAGTTTGTTTATTGTTTCGTCGACCGAGAGCTGTTGTTATTAGTTGTAACTGAGTTCATTTTACTGGAAGAAAATCGTGCTACTGTTTTGTCCACCTGTTGGCGTTTTGTTTCTCAGCTAAGTGTCCAGCTAAGTTGGCTGATTTCACTTGGTATTGTTAAGTGGGGGCGGAGGGAGGCACTTTTTTTTGTTAACGGCAAACAGTTGCCATCAGTTCTTAGTAAAACAAATTCTGTTCGGCGGTGTGGAACGAAGGAGAGAGAGTTTGTGTGAGACGGTGAACTTTCATCAGCTAACTAGTACTAGCCTGCTAGCGCGAGTTCGCGCCTGAATTAGCACCGCCTCGCCTGTAAACAGTCTCCGACAGTGACTAGCTCGCTAGTCCCACTTCCCTCCTGGATCAACTGCGTGGCTGTTCCTTGGTTTTCGGCTGCTACAGAAACTGGTAAGCCATGTGAACGACCTTTCTTACTTTGTCCAATTAAATCAAATGCAATGCTTTGGAAGTGTAAGTATTGTAGTTTTAGCTGTGAGAAAAGAGCACAACTATTTAAACATTACAGACTGAAACATGGAGCCTATGCTAGAACAGAGCCAATCCCCTGTTTGCATGACGAATGTCTTTGCACATTTAAATCATTCAATGCACTGAATGTGCACTTGTCCTCCATACACGCTAAAACTTCTGCTCAGCAACCAGCCGTGAAATGTAGGTTTAGCTGTCAATCATGTGGCTTTATTGCATGTTGTTCAGAGAGTGACTTTTTCTCTCACCTGCATTCTGCACATTTAAAAGTACATCACAAAATCAGGTGCCCTTTTAAAGACTGTAACTTTGAAAGTAGTGTTTACTCCACTTTCAAAGCTCACAAGAGTGAAATGCACGGGCAACAGAACTGGACAATGTTTAAGTCAGAAATCATTGGTGGTTATATTCAAAGCCAAGAGGATGACGTTGAACAAGAGCAAATGTCAGATGCAGATGATCATGTTGAGGACAGTGAAGTAACCAGTGGGCATGCTCTTGTTGATCTAGAACAGCAGCTGGAACACAATGTAGCTTCTCTTCTGCTAAAGATGCAAGCTGTTTTGCACATACCAGAGAGTTCTGTGCAAGAAGTGATTCAACAGCTTTTCCAAATTGATGAATTGTCAAAGCCAATTCTCCAAAACAGAGTCAGGGCTGTTTTAAAGAAACATTACACTGACATTGATGAATCAGTTGTGAAAGAAGTTATCAATGTTGTGTCAGAAAGTAGCATGGCAGCACATTTTTCGCAAGGGGGACCTTTAGGAACGGCTAAAAAAAGAGAAGCCTATGTGCGTAGGGAGTTTCCAATGGTCAACCCAATACAGTACATTGTGGAAAAGGGCAGGAAAGGGCTTGCATATGTTCCCATTATCCCGATGTTGCAGAAGTTGCTTAACAATCCTGATGTTTTGGACAAAGCTATGTCAGGGAAAGTCCATTTCCCACAAGAATACAGGTCTTATGCAGATGGACAGCACTTTAAGGAAAATGCATTTTTTGCAAAAGATGAGTTTACAGTTGCTCTTAGCCTTTACATCGATGACTTTGAAATAGCTAATCCTCTAGGGACATCAAAGTTGAAACACAAAATGTGTGCAGTGTACTGGCTGATTGCTAACATACCTGCAAAATATAGGTCTACCCTCAATTCCATTCAGCTTGCTCTATTATGCAATACATCCATAGTCAAAGAATGTGGTTATGAAAAAGTTCTTCAACCTCTGATCTATGATGTCATGCTGTTAGAGCAAAATGGTGTTTATGTGGAGCAGTTGGGTGATTGTGTGAAAGGGACAGTCTTGTATATTGCAGCGGATAATCTTGGTGCGCACTCCCTTGCAGGATTCCTGGAAGGCTTCACCGCCAACAAGTTCTGCAGATTCTGCATGGCAAGCAGCAGCGACCTTCAATAGCAGGAGGTATGGTCAGATTCGTTTCAAATCCGAGACAAAGTGTCCCTTGACAGGCAAGTGCAGGAAGTGAGGGAGAATCCAGTGCTTAGTCAAATGTATGGTGTGAAAAGAGCTTGCCCATTAACAGAGAAGCTTGAGCACTTTCATGTGGTCAGTGGGTACCCTCCTGACATCATGCACGATGTCTTAGAAGGAATTGTTCCTGTTGAGTTGTCTCTGTGTCTTACAGACTTGATAGGCAAGAACTATTTCACACTGCACATGCTGAATCAGGCCATCAGGGACGTCAACTACACATTTACTGACAAAACGGATCGACCTCAGCTCATTGGGAAAGGATTTTCCACCAAAGGCACCATTGGCGGAAATGCCCATGAGAACTGGTGTCTCATAAGGCTGCTTCCATTTCTCATTGGTCACTGCGTGCCTGAGGGTGAGAATGCTTGGGAAATTCTCATGCTCCTTAAAGATATTGTTGAGCTAACTGTGGCAACGAGACATACAGAAGAGACACTGATTTTCTTGGACTGTAAGATAACTGAGCACAGGCGTTTGTTGCAGTCAACTTTCCCAAAATTTCGTTTGAGGCCAAAGCATCATTATGTGGAGCACTATCCTCAGCTTGTAAGGAAATTTGGTCCACTACCAGAGTTTTGGACAATGCGCTTCGAGGGGAAGCACAAGTTCTTTAAAAGAGCCATTCGCAATACTCAGAACTTCAAAAATGTTTCCATGTCACTTGCCACAAAACACCAGAAAGCAGTCAGTTACAATCTTGACTGTAGCTCGTTTTTCAGACCATCAGTTGAGATGTCAAAGGTTAAGACAGTTTCAACGTCAACTTTACCACCATAAGTTCAGGCAGTAATTACTCAAGGAACAGTGCTTGATGCATCCTCTGTCTGTATAGATGGTATCAAGTATCATCCCGGCATGATGCTGTCTTCTGGCTCATGTTCAGGTCTCCCTGAATTTGTCCGGATAGAAAAGATTCTGGCTGACAATGCAGAAATCCTATTTGTTTGCCTGAAAATGACAGCATGGTACTCTGAGCATTTAAGATCTTATGAACTTCACTATAATGATTCCACCCCAGTGTGTGTAGTCAGGATGTCAGAGTTAAATGATGTTTTCCCACTGTCATCTTACAGGGTACAAGGTCAGCTTATGGTGACACTGAGACGATATGTTATTTGCTAAATACTTGTTGGCATAGTGGAGAAGTGGTGCCCACAAATGCCAAACGTTTTTGGTTACCACCAGACATTCCTCAGTGCCAACAAGCCATCTGACAAGACTTTATATAAAATATTTTGTCTGCTATATTGATTTACATAAAATTGGTCTTTTCAAAATGTATTCTCATAATATTCTTCATGGTTTTATTTTCTTATTTCCCTCTAAGTTTCTTGTACTTGTTTTTGTATTATTAGTCGCCGTCTACCTCCCACCCAGCAACAAAAATGGCGTCAAAAGCGAGGCACTGAACGAGCTGCATCGGGGCATCAGTGAACAACAAGATGCACACCCAGATGCCTTCACAGTGGTACTAGGAGATTTCAACCACGGAAATCTCAAAACAGTACTTCCAAAATTTCATCAACATGTCAACTTCCCAACAAGAGGACAAAACACCCTGGACCTCGTTTACACAAATCAGAAGAGAGCATACAAGGCAAAGCCCATCCCCCACATTGGATCATCAGACCACACGACAATTCTGCTACTGCCAGCTTACAGACAAAAGGCAAAACTCACCAAACCAGTTCTGAAGGAGGTGAGAAAATGGCCTGAGGGAGCCATCTCACGACTTCAGGACTGCTTTGAAACCACAGACTGGGACATTTTCAAAACAACTGCCACCCACAGCAATCACATTGACATTGAGGAGTACACAGACACCGTGACCTCCTACATCACAAAATGCATCGATGATGTTACAGAAATAAAACACATCACTACCAGGGCCAACCAGAAGCCATGGTTCACAGGAGACGTTCACCGACTGCTGAG
This sequence comes from Engraulis encrasicolus, assembly GCF_034702125.1. Classification (NCBI taxonomy): domain Eukaryota; kingdom Metazoa; phylum Chordata; class Actinopteri; order Clupeiformes; family Engraulidae; genus Engraulis; species Engraulis encrasicolus. Next base: position 49,933,152 of record NC_085861.1, on the reverse strand, counting down.
GGCCAGAGACAAAGCCTTCAGAGCAGGAGACGTAGCTGGCCTAAAGACAGCAAGGGCTAACCTGTCCCAGGGCATCAGGAAAGCAAAAAAGGAATACTCAGACAAAATAACAACACACTTCAAAGACAGCAGAGATGCACAGAGCCTGTGGCAGGGCATACAGGCCATCACGGACTATAAGCCTGCACCACGAAGCTGTGACAACAACACCTCTCTGCTAAACGATCTGAATAGTTTCTTTGCCCGCTTTGAAGCACAAAATGACACTCACCCACAGAAAACTCCCCCTCCCCCCCATGATCAACCCCTTTACCTGTCCTCTGCCAGTGTTAAGAGGACACTGGCCACCATCAACCCACGAAAAGCAGCTGGCCCAGACAACATACCAGGCCGAGTGTTGAAGGATTGTGCAGAAGAGCTGAAGGATGTCTTCACAGACATCTTTAACATCTCTCTGGAGCAAGCAGTCATCCCATCACTTTTCAAAGCTGCTACCATCATACCTGTGCCGAAGAAATCATCACCATCATGCTTCAATGACTACCGTCCTGTAGCACTGACGCCCATAATCATGAAGTGCTTCGAACGGCTAGTCCTGTCACACATCAAAGCCACCCTACCCCCACCCTAGACCCCTACCAGTTCGCATACCGAGCCAAGCGATCCACGGAGGATGCAATTTGCTCTGCCCTCCATCCAGCCCTCACCCACTTGGACAATAAAGACTCATATGTGAGAATGCTGTTCATTGACTTCAGTTCAGCATTCAATACCATAATACCACAACAACTCATCAGAAAACTGGACAAACTAGGTTTCAGCACCTCCCTCTGCAACTGGCTGCTGGACTTCCTGATGCAAAGACCACAAGCAGTACGGGTAGGGAACAACACCTCGAGCACCCTGACCCTGAGCACGGGGGCTCCGCAAGGCTGTGTTCTCAGCCCCCTGCTGTTCACGCTGCTGACACACGACTGCACAACGACCCACAGCACTAACCATCTAGTGAAGTTTGCGGATGATACAACACTGGTGGGCCTCATCACCAAGGGCGATGAGACTCACTACAGAGAAGAAGTAGACCTGCTGGCCAGATGGTGCAAAGACAACAACCTCCTGCTGAATGTCAACAAGACCAAGGAGATTGTTGTCAACTTCCAAAGGGTCCAAAAACAACTGCCACCACTGACCATCGACGGCGATGCTGTGGAGAGAGTGAGCAGCACCAAGTTCCTTGGAGTGCACATCAGCGACGACCTCTCTTGGACCACCAACACTACATCACTGGCGAAGAAGGCCCATCAGCGTCTCTACTTCCTGCGCAAACTAAAGAAGGCAAGTGCTACACCCTCCATCATGACAACATTCTACAGAGGAACATAGAGGAATAGAGAGCGTCGTGTCCAACTGCATCACAGTGTGGGGAGGAAGCTGCACGGAGAAAAACAGGAAGACACTCCAGCGTGTTGTGAACACAGCGAAGAAGATCATTGGAGTACCACTCCCCTCCCTGCAGGACATTTACACCACACGCCTCACCCGGAAAGCACTGATGATCATCAAAGACACAAGCCACCCTGCACACAAACTGTTCAGCCTCCTGCCCTCTGGAAAGAGGTACAGGCGCCTCCGTTCCCGTACCACCCGGCTGGCGAGCAGCACAATGCACCAAGCGATCAAGATGCTGAACACTCAACCCACTCTCCCTCCACTGTCAGCCTCTAGCCAGCAAGGCCACTGACAACCCCCCCCCCCACTGTCAGCCTCTAGCCAGCAAGGCCACTGACAACCCCCCCTCCCCATCCCCCACCACCATATCTGCGACTGAACATTCCACCTGCACTACTATACTTGTGACTGAACTTTCAACCTGCACTAACTCAAAACATGCACACACACACACACACACACACACACACACACACACACACACACACACACACACACACACACACACACACAAGCACACTGCACTTTCTGCACTAAACCCAACATACACACACTGACACACACACACACACACACACACACACACACACACACACACACACACACACACACACGAACACACACACAAGACGCACACCGCATCTTCTACCTGCACTAAACACATACACACACACACACACACACACACACACACACACACACACACACACACACACACACACACACACACACACACACACACACACACACACACACACTGCTGCTGGTGTACTTGACAGACCTTTTTATATTTATTTTCTTCAAAATGCTACTATTACCATGTCAGAACGCTATAAAGGACTTTTTTTTAGGAAAAGCACAAAAACACAACAAATACCTCTTAATGTATGTCCTCTACAAGTCTTCTGTTGTCCAGTCTTGCACTTTAAATGTCTGTATGAGCACTGTCTATGTCCATACTGTCTTAAGTCCATGTATAAGTACTGTCTATGTCTATACTGTCTATGTCCTTACCTTAATTAGTCTATGTCTGTATGGGAAAGCAAGAAATGTAATTTCAAATTCTTTGTATGACCAGTGCATGTAAAGAAATTGACAATAAAACCTACTTGACTTGACTTGACTTGACTATTATTATTATTGTTGTTGTTTTTAGCTGTTTTTTTATGAAGGACTATTTCTTATAGTGTTTGACATATTCTCAATAATACCGGTCAACATAGTTTGAAGTTGTTTGAGCTGTCTACTGCCTACTACTGGGCGTATTTTATGTCAGAAAGTTGTATGTCAGATGGCGTGTTTGCATTTAGGAAGGACCCGTGCCCGAAAATGTTTTGCTCCAGTGGGTAGCAGTTATTTTACATGTATGTATGTAAAGCAGGGGTGAGGAATTATTTTCATATGAAGGGCCCGGTTCCAATTGGCTCAAGTCCTCTGAAGACCCCATGAACAAGGCAGGGCAGGACTACTCTATTGAAAATATACAATGAATGATAACTGTAAATATGTTTATAACTGTAAATATACCGTTTGGCAGGCCAAAAATATACAATGAGAACTGTAAATAAATATGTTTAAAACTGTAAATATACCGTTTGGCAGGCCAGTTAAAATGGTCTCGCGGGCCAGATCTGGCCCCCCGTGTCGGCGGTTCCCCACCCCTGATGTAAAGCAAGCAAAACCAAGCTCCATTCCTTGCTGTTGTCATTGACACTTAAGAACTAACACATCTATAATAACTGGATTTACTTTCATCTAAATACTTGTCTTTCTTTTTTTTTTTCTCTAGATGGCTGAACCACAGAAATTAACCATGCGGGTTATTGTTACTGAGGGAGATATACGAAAGATGACGATGACCCCAAAGCCAGATACACTTGAACAGTTGATTCGCTGGTTGAAAGATGCTCTTCCAGCAAGTTACAACTTCGCCTTACAATACCAAGATCCCGAATTTAACAATGAATTGTGCAACTTAACAGATGTCTCTGAGCTCCCACACAAGCCAACGATCAAAATCATCCCTGTGATTGACCTAGTACCTGTCCCAGACCAGTCAGAATTATGGAGTGACACTACCAGCCAGGCAGACACAGAGATACTGCCCATCATCTCTCCGACGAGAAGTTCTCAGTGGCCAGAGACGTTCGAAATCCCTCAATTTTCAGTGGATGTGGAGTATAGACTCCGGCAAGGTAACTTACTACATTTGAAGGATGGATCCCATCTCAAAGTAACAAAAGAACTGAAACACGAAATCCTCCAAACACTGGCTGAGACCATATACACATTTAAAGCCTACCCACAAAAAGAGGATTGTGCAGCTGTTGCCAAATCCTTGGTGCAAACACATCCATGCCTACAAGAAAAGGGGTCATCTGGCTGGGAAGGATGGAAGAACAGCATCTACTTTAAAATAGGTAATTACAGAACCAAACTGCGCAAGATGGGTCGACTTGATGTCAGTGTCAATGGTGGAAAACGTGGAAGACATACCCCAGATGGTGACCATCCCAGCAAAGACCTCAAGAGGCCAAAAAAAGGGGAACTGAATTTCCTTCCTGATTACCCAGAAGGCATGGCAGGCCATAACCTGGAAGGAGCTCGCCAGTTGCTGGTCCAGGAGATGATGAAAGCAAAACCGGATGCATTGCTTGTGAAGAAGGAGATGGATGTGACCTTTGCTCTTCGCAGACAGGAGGTGGTCAACGAAAAACCTGCCATTAACCTGATGTTACAGAGATGGCCAGCTCTTTTAACAGAAAGTCAGGTTAGTAAGAGTGTTTTCAATACTTGAAATATTATTGCATTTTTTAATTGTAATGCTGATGACTGATCATTAAAAAACTATGTACCATTGGCACCACTTAAAGGGTAAGTTCAGCCAATTTCATGAAACGGTTGTATTGCTTGATGATGACTTTTTTTTTGCTCAACTGTTTGAAATTCTAGCCATATTAATGGGGTCAGATGTTTGTGTACATTTTTTTAACGGTCTTAAATTCAATATTATCCATCTAAAAAGTTTTGCAAAACCAGCAGTAACATTACATTATGGAAACAGCTTTTGATGTAATATTTGGGGTATGATGAGACACATTTCTTAAGATTTAAGCATCTGACCACTCCATTAGAATGGCTATGATCTCAGAAACGGCTGAGCAAAAATGTCTGTGCCATCGGGTACTGACAATTCATGTAAGCAACACAACTGCATGATGAAGTAAGCTGAACTTGCCCTTTTATTTGAAAAAAATGTCTCAAAGGTGCAGCTTTTCATCCCCCATGTGATACACATATCTGCATAAAAGCTATCGCCATTTTACAATACATTTGCATAATTGTTGTGATCATATCAGATAAGAAAAATGACATGTAAGTACAACTTGACAGTGGTTGTGGATATTTTATTTCTTTCAGGTGTGAAAGAATGGTCGTCGCACACTCAAGACTTCATGCAGTTATATTTAATTCGACCAACGTTTCGGCTTACGCCTTCATCAGGGTCATCTTACACATACAAACAGCTGAGTGTTCTTTTACAACATAACATTGATTAGACAGGTGTTCATTGGGGGTGTGTCCCGGGAATCCCCAGTGCGTCATCACTTGCTCCCAATTGCAGTCAATCAGCTGGTGGTAGGCCTACTCCTATATCACAGGAAACGTTGCAATAAAAAGACATACAAGGCTATACATATATACAATTACATACACATTGACATTTCACAATTCTGAAAATCTTTTAATAAATACAGTTATAGAAAACATCTTAAGTCGAAATCGACATTTAATCCACGAGGGGCAAGAGAATCTAGTCTGTGGATCCATTCTGCCTCTCTTTGTAATAGAATCCTATCTAGATCACCTCCCCGTCGAGGTGTTTCGACTTTTTCAATACCAATATAGCGCAAAGACGCGACTGTGTGTTCCATTTCCATAAAGTGACAGGCTAACGGGTACGTGTCATCCTTTCGTCTAATCGTGCTTCTGTGTTCCGCTATTCTTTGTTTTAATTGGCGTGTTGTTTTACCAACATATACTTTCCCACAGGGGCATGTGATTAAATAAATCACCCCAGTGGTTGAGCATGTAATGACGCCTTTGATCGGAATATTTTTACCTGATCGCGGATGTTTAAACTGGTGGCACTTATGTGTGCTGTTACACTGGGCACATGAATTGCATTTATAGTTGCCAGGTTTTATTGGAGCAAGTCGGCCCGTGTTGCGCGCTTTGACTGGAATAAGGTCCGAGTGAACCAATCGGTCCCTCAGATTTTTGCCCCTGGAGTATACAACCTGTGGGGGATCTGAGAAGATGCCCCTTAATGACTCATCCGTTTGTATAATATGCCAATGTTTATGCAGAATGGGTTTAATTTCTTGTGCGCATCGGGAGTATTGGGTTATAAACATGGGCGCGTGTCTTTTTTTCTCGCGTTTTCTTTTCTTCAGCATGTCAGTTCTGTTCTTATTTTCCAATTTTGCTACGGCGTTGTTAATTTGACCGTCCTTATATCCTCTGACTTTAAATTTGTTTTTCATAGCCTCCATATTTTGCTCAAAATCGTTTGTTTTATGGCATATGCGTTTAACGCGGCAGAATTGGCTGTATGGTAAACTGTTTTTCAACGGATGGGGGTGGCAACTTTTAGCGTGTAAGAGGCTGTTGCGGTCAGTACTTTTTCTGTACAAATTGGTATGCAACATGTCATCTTGTTTCACAATCAGCAGATCCAAGAAGCTGATTTGGTTTTTGTCATAAGTCATAGTAAATTTCAAGTGGTCTGAGCAAGAGTTGAGATATTCTAAGAAAGACTTCAGAGAATTCTCAGATCCACGAAACAAAACAAAAATATCATCAATAAAGCGTTTATATAATAAAACGTTAGAAAAGAAGTTATTTGTAGTTGGGTTTAAGATCTTCTGTTCTTCTAACATTCCCACATAAAGGTTGGCAAAGTTGGGGGCCATCGGCGAACCCATAGCCGTGCCTTTTGTTTGGAGGAAGAATTCATTTTCAAATCTGAAGTAGTTAAGAGATAAAACTTTTTCAGCCAATGTTAAAATACATGATTTTGAAGGGCGTGCATCTTGGTCTTGTTGTTCAAGAAAGTGCGATACTGCATGCAAGCCGCCCTCATGTGGCACATTTGTGTACAGCGACTCTACATCAAAGGTCGCTAAAATCACATCATCAGGGATTGGTCCTAAAGACTCAATTAGTACAATCATGTCAGTCGTATCTTTAATAAAGGACGGTAACTTTTCAGCATATGGTCGTATAAAGTGGTCGACAAATTTTGATAAGGGGGACGTCAAAGAGTCTATGCCCGAAACGATTGGCCGTCCGGGTGGGTTCAATGGGTCTTTATGAACCTTGGGCAGGGTATAGAATGTCGGAATTCTCGGATGTTGTATTGTCAGGAATGCGTGTTCTTTTTTTGTTATTTCTCCTACATCCAAAAAAGTGTCCAACAGTTGTGTGATCTCCTTTTTGAAACGTGGGGTGGGATCTCCATTCAATTTCTTATAGAAACAGTCATTACTTAGTTGTCTATGACATTCAGTTTGATAATCACTTCTGTTTAATATGATCGTCGCCCCGCCCTTATCCGCAGATTTAATTACAATGTCAGCATCCTTTTGTAGGTCATCAAGTGCAAGTTTTTCTTCCCTGGTGATATTGGGGTAATGTCTATATTCATTTTTGTTTTGTAACAATGTGTCCACATCTTGTTGTACAAGTCGAGAGTATGTTTCAATAGATGCATTTCGATTTGTGGGAGGGACAAAATAACTCTTTCCTCTGAACTGAGTCACATTTAAAGGTCCATCCTCTGATGCATCTGGTCCTGGTTCATTGTTTGTATCTGTAGCCGTAGTAGGCCTATGAAAAAATTCTCTCAATCTTATATTTCTAAAAAAGCGGAAAAGATCTACTGTCACTTTAAAATCATCCGATTGTGTCGTGGGTACAAAGCTTAACCCTTTATCAAGCAGTGACATGTGAGTGGGGGAAAGTGTCTTACTTGACAGGTTCATAATGTTTAATCCCGGTTCCTGTAACGGGTGCGGGTCCGCGGTGGTGTCAGATCCATTCGGGGACCGTTTCCTCTTCCCCCTCCGCGTGCGTTTTTTCTTGGACGGCCTCGCTTCGGCCTGGTCGTTTCTCCTATGTCTAAAAAATCATTTGAAGAGAAAGACGACTGACTCGTGGAAGGTCTGGGGGGTAATCCAGTCGGGCCCGCGCGGTGTTGGAATCTGCGATGGTGGCGCTGGCGATGCTGCTGTTGTTCCTCTGGGATCAGCCAGTTGTAAACTCTTCCAGTGTCCTTGTCTTTCTTGTCCAAGTTGAATTTCTTTATCTATATATATTCTTTATATATGAAGATGAAGATAAAGAAATTCAACTTGGACAAGAAAGACAAGGACACTGGAAGAGTTTACAACTGGCTGATCCCAGAGGAACAACAGCAGCATCGCCAGCGCCACCATCGCAGATTCCAACACCGCGCGGGCCCGACTGGATTACCCCCCAGACCTTCCACGAGTCAGTCGTCTTTCTCTTCAAATGATTTTTTAGACATAGGAGAAACGACCAGGCCGAAGCGAGGCCGTCCAAGAAAAAACGCACGCGGAGGGGGAAGAGGAAACGGTCCCCGAATGGATCTGACACCACCGCGGACCCGCACCCGTTACAGGAACCGGGATTAAACATTATGAACCTGTCAAGTAAGACACTTTCCCCCACTCACATGTCACTGCTTGATAAAGGGTTAAGCTTTGTACCCACGACACAATCGGATGATTTTAAAGTGACAGTAGATCTTTTCCGCTTTTTTAGAAATATAAGATTGAGAGAATTTTTTCATAGGCCTACTACGGCTACAGATACAAACAATGAACCAGGACCAGATGCATCAGAGGATGGACCTTTAAATGTGACTCAGTTCAGAGGAAAGAGTTATTTTGTCCCTCCCACAAATCGAAATGCATCTATTGAAACATACTCTCGACTTGTACAACAAGATGTGGACACATTGTTACAAAACAAAAATGAATATAGACATTACCCCAATATCACCAGGGAAGAAAAACTTGCACTTGATGACCTACAAAAGGATGCTGACATTGTAATTAAATCTGCGGATAAGGGCGGGGCGACGATCATATTAAACAGAAGTGATTATCAAACTGAATGTCATAGACAACTAAGTAATGACTGTTTCTATAAGAAATTGAATGGAGATCCCACCCCACGTTTCAAAAAGGAGATCACACAACTGTTGGACACTTTTTTGGATGTAGGAGAAATAACAAAAAAAGAACACGCATTCCTGACAATACAACATCCGAGAATTCCGACATTCTATACCCTGCCCAAGGTTCATAAAGACCCATTGAACCCACCCGGACGGCCAATCGTTTCGGGCATAGACTCTTTGACGTCCCCCTTATCAAAATTTGTCGACCACTTTATACGACCATATGCTGAAAAGTTACCGTCCTTTATTAAAGATACGACTGACATGATTGTACTAATTGAGTCTTTAGGACCAATCCCTGATGATGTGATTTTAGCGACCTTTGATGTAGAGTCGCTGTACACAAATGTGCCACATGAGGGCGGCTTGCATGCAGTATCGCACTTTCTTGAACAACAAGACCAAGATGCACGCCCTTCAAAATCATGTATTTTAACATTGGCTGAAAAAGTTTTATCTCTTAACTACTTCAGATTTGAAAATGAATTCTTCCTCCAAACAAAAGGCACGGCTATGGGTTCGCCGATGGCCCCCAACTTTGCCAACCTTTATGTGGGAATGTTAGAAGAACAGAAGATCTTAAACCCAACTACAAATAACTTCTTTTCTAACGTTTTATTATATAAACGCTTTATTGATGATATTTTTGTTTTGTTTCGTGGATCTGAGAATTCTCTGAAGTCTTTCTTAGAATATCTCAACTCTTGCTCAGACCACTTGAAATTTACTATGACTTATGACAAAAACCAAATCAGCTTCTTGGATCTGCTGATTGTGAAACAAGATGACATGTTGCATACCAATTTGTACAGAAAAAGTACTGACCGCAACAGCCTCTTACACGCTAAAAGTTGCCACCCCCATCCGTTGAAAAACAGTTTACCATACAGCCAATTCTGCCGCGTTAAACGCATATGCCATAAAACAAACGATTTTGAGCAAAATATGGAGGCTATGAAAAACAAATTTAAAGTCAGAGGATATAAGGACGGTCAAATTAACAACGCCGTAGCAAAATTGGAAAATAAGAACAGAACTGACATGCTGAAGAAAAGAAAACGCGAGAAAAAAAGACACGCGCCCATGTTTATAACCCAATACTCCCGATGCGCACAAGAAATTAAACCCATTCTGCATAAACATTGGCATATTATACAAACGGATGAGTCATTAAGGGGCATCTTCTCAGATCCCCCACAGGTGGTATACTCCAGGGGCAAAAATCTGAGGGACCGATTGGTTCACTCGGACCTTATTCCAGTCAAAGCGCGCAACACGGGCCGACTTGCTCCAATAAAACCTGGCAACTATAAATGCAATTCATGTGCCCAGTGTAACAGCACACATAAGTGCCACCAGTTTAAACATCCGCGATCAGGTAAAAATATTCCGATCAAAGGCGTCATTACATGCTCAACCACTGGGGTGATTTATTTAATCACATGCCCCTGTGGGAAAGTATATGTTGGTAAAACAACACGCCAATTAAAACAAAGAATAGCGGAACACAGAAGCACGATTAGACGAAAGGATGACACGTACCCGTTAGCCTGTCACTTTATGGAAATGGAACACACAGTCGCGTCTTTGCGCTATATTGGTATTGAAAAAGTCGAAACACCTCGACGGGGAGGTGATCTAGATAGGATTCTATTACAAAGAGAGGCAGAATGGATCCACAGACTAGATTCTCTTGCCCCTCGTGGATTAAATGTCGATTTCGACTTAAGATGTTTTCTATAAATGTATTTATTAAAAGATTTTCAGAATTGTGAAATGTCAATGTGTATGTAATTGTATATATGTATAGCCTTGTATGTCTTTTTATTGCAACGTTTCCTGTGATATAGGAGTAGGCCTACCACCAGCTGATTGACTGCAATTGGGAGCAAGTGATGACGCACTGGGGATTCCCGGGACACACCCCCAATGAACACCTGTCTAATCAATGTTATGTTGTAAAAGAACACTCAGCTGTTTGTATGTGTAAGATGACCCTGATGAAGGCGTAAGCCGAAACGTTGGTCGAATTAAATATAACTGCATGAAGTCTTGAGTGTGCGACGACCATTCTTTTTCAAGTTGAGTCTATTTTTTGCCGTACGCACCTCAAACGGTGTGCGTTTACTAAAACCCAAAGAATTTCTTTCAGGTGTACCAAGAGTTTGGCAGAGTGGTGGGGACAAATCTCAGAGAAAGCTTCTTTGGTTCGCTGGACAGCTATTCTGCAAGCCTGGTCGAGCTCTTCAGGAAGAAGAAAGGCCTCACTGGTCAGCTTTTGGCTGCGCTTTTACACCAAACAAAGGTGAGTTAATTTGTCATGTGTACATTTTGTCCTGTGCATGTCTATTGCTTCCCTCTTCATGTCTATTCTGCCATTTTCTTCTTTTGTCTCTGTGATGTCCTCTGTACTTTTTTTATTCTATGTTTTCTCTTTGTCCTTACCATTAATCTCATGCCTCATTTTCTAATCTTTTGTCCTGTTCTCTTTTCTGAAATGCAACATTATTCTCTGTTGAACTACTTCATTTTGATTGTTGTCGAGAAATTAACAGGTATTTCTAAAATGTGTTTCCCAAATGTGAGTATCCTTGTTTTGTATTGTGTGTCTACTGTCTTGCAGACCTCTGAGCCAACAGACAACCGATGCCTATGTCTTCCGGGACTGCCCATCATCTTGGGGATGATCCTTCGGAGTTCTTCAAGACTTACTGCGCAAGTGAAGTGAAGCTAAGCTTGTTGACATAACCGTTAGAACACACCCACAACCCAAGTGATGGTCATTCGATTACACTGCATTTTCCTTCGGGAAGCGTAGCCTTTGTGTAATCGAATGACCATCACTTGGGTTGTGGGTGTGTTCTGACTGTTACGTCAACAAGCTTAGCTTCACTTCACTTGTGCAGTAAGTCTTGAAGAACTCCGAAGGATCATCCCCCAAGATGATGGGCAGTCCCTGAAGACATAGGCATCGGTTGTCTGTTGGCTCAGAGGTCCGCAAGACAGTAGACAGACAGAATACAAAACAAGGATACTCACATTTGGGAAACACATTTTAGAAATACCTGTCAATTTCTCGACAACAATCAAAATTAAGTAGTTCAACAGAGAATAATGTTGCATTTCAGAAAAGAGAACAGGACAAAAGATTAGAAAATGAGGCATGAGATTAATGGTAAGGACAAAGAGAAAAAAATAATTTTAAAAAAAGTACAGAGGACATCACAGAGACGAAAGAAGAAAATGGCAGAATAGACATGAAGAGGGAAGCAATAGACATGCACAGGACAAGATGATGAAATATGTCAAGTGTACATCTTGTCCTGTGTGTGTGTCTTGCTTCTCTCTTCATGTCCATTCGGTCATTTTCGTTTTTCATCCCCTCGTGATGTCCTCTGTACTTTTTTGTTATTCATTTTTGTTATTCTCTTTGCTTGTTCTTCCCATTAATCTCATGCCTCATTTTATCTTTTGTCCTGTCCTCTTTTAGTTATTTTCTGAAATGCAACATTGTTCTCTTAACAACTTCATTTTGATTGGTGTTGAGATATTGAGAAGAATTTCTAAAATGTGTTTTCTAAATGTAAGTATCCTTGTTTTGTATTGTTAGTCTACTGTCTTGCAGATCTCTGAGCCAACAGACCTCCGATGCCTACAGTGCCCTCCATAATTATTGGCACCCCTGGTTGAGATGTGTTAAAAGCCTTAAAATAAATTCAGTGTTTATTGCAGAAGAATACTGTCACACTGAAAATTGTAGGAAAATGTAGCCTTCAACTCAAATGAATTGTAAGAAAATAAAAAAATCCCTGACTAAAAAATAATTATTTTTCATTAAATCACCTGTTCCACAATTATTGGCACCCTTAACAATTCCCAGGAAATAAATATAATTGAAGCATTTCTGTCATTTCTACAGTAGTTTACAAAGTTTACCAGAGTATGTAGGAACATTTAATTAGTAATTCATCACTTCCTGTTTCCCTGGGGTATAAATATGACGTGACACCAAGGCCATTTCTCTTATCCACTCTTAAACATGGGAAAGACAAAGGAACACAGCATACAAGTGAGGCAGATGTGCGTCGACCTTCACAGGTCAGGCAGAGGCTACAAGAAGATTGCCACTCAACTGCAGCTGCCCATATCCACTGTGAGAGGAATAATTAAGAAGTTCAAAACAACTGGAACAGTGGTAAACAAGCCTGGAGGAGGACCCATGTTTATTTTGCCACCATGCACAGTGAGGAGGATGGTAAGAGAAATCAAAAGATCTCCAAAGCTCACTGTTACAGAATTACAACAAATGGTAGCATCCTGGGGTCACAAAGTCTCCAAATCAACCATAAGGCGCTGTCTACACGCCAACAAGCTGTTTGGGAGGCATGCACGGAGAAAACCTTTCCTCACTCACAATCATAAATGCAAGCGTCTGGAGTTCGCCAAGCGGTATTGGGGCTTCAATTGGGACCGTGTGCTTTGGTCAGATGAGACCAAGATTGAGCTTTTTGGCAACAAACACTGTAAGTGGGTCTGGCGTACCACGAAAGATGCGCATGCTGAAAAGCACCTCATACCCACTGTGAAGTATGGGGGTGGGTCAGTGATGCTGTGGGGCTGTTTCGCTTCCAAAGGCCCTGGGAACCTTGTTAGGGTGCATGGCATCATGAATAGTTTGAAATACCAGGACATTTTAAATCAAAATCTGTTGCCCTCTGCCCGAAAGCTGAAGCTGGGTCGTCACTGGGTCATTCAGCAAGACAATGACCCTAAACATATGGCCAAATCTACACAGAAATGGTTCACCATACACAAAATCAAGCTCCTCCCATGGCCATCTCAGTCCCCTGACCTCAACCCCATTGAGAACCTGTGGGGTGAGCTGAAGAGGAGAGTACAGAGGAGAGGACCCAGGTCTCTGGATGATTTAGAGAGATTCTGCAAAGAGGAATGGCTGAAGATCGCTCTTTCTGTCTTTTCCCATCTTGTGAAACATTATAGGAGAAGATTCGGTGCTGTTTTGTTGGCAAAAGGGGGTTGTACAAAATATTAACACCAGGGGTGCTAATAATTGTGACACACATTATTTGATGTCAAATAATTATTTCTTTATGTGGGATTTTTTCCCCACTGAATAAATGCACTTGTATTGAAGGTTGGATTTTTCTCTTTTTTTCCATTAAGGTCCCATATTATTTAGAAAAAAAATAAAATAATTGGAAGCTAAAAAACACATCTTAACCAGGGGTGCCAATAATAATGGAGGGCACTGTATGTCTTCGGGGACTGCCCATCATCTTGGGGGATGATCCTTCGGAGTTCTTCAAGACTTCCTGCGTAAGTGAAGTGAAGCTAAGCTTGTTGATATAACAGTCAGAACACACCCACAACCCAAGTAGTGGTCATTCGATTACACTAGTCTTTTGCTACACACACTCAAGGTGTCCCTCACGCAACTCCAACCATACTTTTCTGTAGGCCTGTATCTTCATTAAAACTAAAACTAGAGATGTCCAAATCTGCTTTTAAATTCTTTCAGATTCACACTTTTGAAAAGAGGGTGTGACACCCACACTTTAGACTGTCTCATCTCCACAACCACACAGACATGAAAACAGGTCAGGGGTGAGAATCGTGTGCCATCCAATCAATCACTAGTTCAATGTCAATTCAATGCGCTACAAACATGCAGCATCATGACAGCGTGCACACAGCGCAGTGGAGATCTTTAAACAGCTTTTTTTATACAGATATTCAATTTGAGAGCAAGAGGCTGGAAGCACTTCAATCATTTGGAGCCATTTGACCATGACAATAACACTGCTTTACACTTGCTTGCACTAACATGGCATGGCTTGCTAAGGGCAGGTAAACTGTAGCCTAGAATACGTCCTGCCAACAGATCATTTGAAATTGAAACTGACAACCCACTAGTATTCAAGGGATTTAATGGGCAGTAACACATACTTCAACCCAATATGTTTCTATCGACATGACAAAAATAAGGCATGCACTTTGTCCATTTTTTTTCTTTTGATGTGCGTGACTTCGAGAGAGCATCCAGTGGCTAACATCCACACAAGATTCCAACAACTAATCGAAATGCTTTCGTCCTCATTTGTACTGAAAGGAATAGAGTACCAGCATCATAATCTCAATATGTAATTGTGCACCTACAATGAATTTACAGTGAGGTTGTCAGCGAACTTGATGTTGGATCAGTTAAGCTGCTACTTTATAAGGAGTGATGTACCTTCCATAAAGACAGCACATTTCAGGATTTGGATGGGATAAATGGTCAGGCACTGCTCTCTTCAAATTGTCTGGGAATCGTATCTGACAAAATGTGTTCAGGTGTGATGCCAAGACTTGAAATTCTTTCAAATGACATTAAAAGGTGCCTGTGCGAGATATCAAGCAAATTGAAGAGGGTCACTCGGGGAGATTCTAGGGAATTCTTTGAATTGACATGGACGGACACTGATTTTTCAATGTAATGGGGAAAAAAAGAAAAACAAACAAACATCATAATCAAATGAAATTGCTTAAATGTTACATATTTGGCTTGGCTGTACAGAAGAAAACTCTTAAGGCCTGGTAAATCCTGTATGAGCAGTGTATCTTTAATATCTTTTGGTTAAAGCATCTAAAGGCATTTTATTGTGGACAGCATGTTATCTAATTACCATGATTCTCTCCTTGTCATTTTCTTTCTCTCTTTCTTTCTTTTCTTAGGATGCAGCTGACACAGCATACAGTCAGATTCCAGTGGGAATCCTCATTCAGGATGAAACCTCACCGCTGAACCCATCTAGAGTGGGAATTATCCTAGAAGGGAATGTGGCGATGGATGGGCTGCCCAACCTCCCTCAGGCATTCTGTGTCCTTTTCGGACTGATTTATGCCTTGCATCTGGACTATCAAGTGCATGAAGCACACTTTTAATTTTGTGCAGCAGGTGATGTTGAAATTAGGTAAGAGTCAACTTTCACCCAAAATCCAAACTCTGGAAAACCAGCTGGTGGAGTAAAAAAGGGTGTTACCTAGGTAGGTTCTATGCATATCTCAATGATATAGTATCGATATCCTCATTCTACACAAGGTCTTTACAGTAAGAATTACAATGACTATTTACAAAAAATATCTTTGGTTGGTTTAATACAAAACCGATAGGTTTTTATTTACAGGAAATTGTTTCAGTTTTTTGTTACTCTACAGGTGCTGCTCATATAATTAGAATAACATGTAAAAGTTGTTTTATTTCCACAATTTCATCAAGAATTTTAAATGTTCATTCATTATAGAGACATGAGCCACATCTGAAACTATTCCCACAATTCATTGTTTAATTTTTTGCACATGTTGGTCTTCCAGCCCAAAATACTCAAATATGAATTCATTTCAATGTTCAAGTTATGGTTTGGAATCTCTTTGTCATAATTACTGACATGATTAATTTGCATTGAAATCTATTTGCCATAATTACTGCCATGATGCATATGCATTGAAAAGACATTCCTAACCAAAACTTGAACATTAAAATGTAGTTTAGAAAGTACTAACTGTGGAAATAGTTTCAGATGAAGCTCAT
Source organism: Engraulis encrasicolus (assembly GCF_034702125.1). Taxonomy (NCBI): domain Eukaryota; kingdom Metazoa; phylum Chordata; class Actinopteri; order Clupeiformes; family Engraulidae; genus Engraulis; species Engraulis encrasicolus. The sequence continues at coordinate 49,916,842 of NC_085861.1, read as the reverse complement.
GTATCTATAATGAATGAACATTTAACATTCTTGATAAAATTGTGGAAATGAAACAACTTTTACATGATATTCTTATTATATGGGCAGCACCTGTACATATCTCGTTTTGAACAAAACTTAAATTCAGACTCTGAAAAACCTGTTTGCAGGGTAAAAATGGTTTCAGCCAGTTATGTTCTTTGCATTGTGTGCTGAAAGTTATTATTGCCACAGTTTTGTGTGTGTGTGTATATACATATTTCAGTGAAATGAGCAGTGTCCACTCCAATGAACAAAAGTGGATTCTTTTTTGTTTTGTGTGTTTTTTTTTTCTTTCCTTAACCAAAATTCACTGAAAAACCAGATTAAGAAAGCATAATAAAAAAAAAGATGTTTGGTTGTTTTAATACAAAACCAATAGGCTTTTATTTACAGAAAATTGTTTTAGTTTTTTGTTATTCTACAGGTGCTGCTCGTATAATTAGAATAACATGTAAAAGTTGTTTTATTTCCACAATTTCATCAAGAATTTTAAATGTTCATTCATTATAGAGACATGAGCCACATCTGAAACTATTCCCACAACTCATTATTTAATTTTTGCACATGTTGGTCTTCCAGCCCAAAAATACTCAAATATGAACTCGACTCAAAACCTCAAACATTTCAATGTTCAAGTTATGGTTTGGAATCTCTTTGTCATAATTACTGACCTGATGCATTTGCATTGAAATCTATTTGCCATAATTACTGCCATGATGCATTTGCATCGAAAAGACATTCCTAACCAAAACTTGAACAATAAAATGTAGTTTAGAAAGTACTAACTGTGGGAATCGTTTCAGATGTGGCTCATGTATCTATAATGAATGAACATTTAACATTCTTGATGAAATTGTGGAAATAAAACAACTTTTACATGATATTCTCATTATATGGGCAGTAACTGTACATATCTCGTTTTGAACAAAACTTAAAGGTCATACTCTGAAAAACCTGTTTGCAGGGTAAAAATGGTTTCAGCCATTTAAGTTCTTTGCATTGTGTGCTGAACGTTATTATTGCCACAGTTTTGTGTGTGTGTGTATATATACATATTTCAGTGAAATGAGCAGTGTCCTCCATTGAACAAAAGTGGATTCTTTTTTTGTTGTATTTTTTATTTTTTTATGTTTTCCTGAACCAATATTCACTGAAAAAACAGCTTGCCAAGCTTGTCTTTTATTCTGCTCAAAATATTACAATAAAAAATGTTTTGAATATATTTGAATATTCTGTTGTTCTTCTACGTATCTAGCTAATTGGTTACAATTTTGTGAATGTAACTTCATATTTCATGTGAAATAACTATACGAAACATTTGATATTACAGAAGACTTTCAGTTTGATCAACTTAAAATTTAGTACATTTAACTGCAAATTTTTAATTAAATAATTATTCATAACAGTTAATCTTACGAATGATGGTAAATGTAATCAACTGGGAATTTAGTACATTAAACTGGGAATTTTGCCTACAATAACTATAGATAACAGTTACTACTGTGGAAGATAGTAGGTTTAATCAATTTGGACTTAAGTACATTTAACTTAAACTTTTACATATAATGAGTATATACAACAGTTGAGGTCACAAAAGATTGTAAGTTTAATCATTAACAATTACTTAGTTTTTCTAGGGCAACCACTTTTCTGGTTTTTTGTAAGTAAACTCAACTTATAAGGTTTTACAGTGCAGATGATTATGATGAGATGCAGTAAATGTGAATAATAGTTACAATAACAGCTATTGTTTTCGAGCATCTGCACCATAACTACCATTTAAGCAGTGTTTAAACTGTTTCACTCGTTTTCAATCATTTTTGTGGCCAAAATCGTAATATTTGCCCATTTCATGTCAAATTCCTCCGAATACGCTGAATTTGGGCCAACTCTGAACTTGCCTCACCCCCGGATTGCGCAATCCCTCGTTAACAAGCTTGAGCGCATGCGCCATTTTGCTCGTTCTGTGAATGCAACCTGGTAATATTGTATTAAACGTTTTTATACACTTAATAGAAGTATGTATGGTGTGCCCTCATTTCCTGATAATTTTTTACTATTTTCTACGTGTGATTATCATTTCTTTACTCTGAACGCTTTGGCATAACACCCACTGAAATATACAGTGGTGAGGCCAGCAGTAGCCTGGCCGCAGACTCCTTCTGGCGTTGAGTCTTGCTGGCCAGTTACGTCATAGCGAATCTGAAGTTCACAATACAGTCAGTCGGTGTTGTTGGCTAGCTTGTTCACTTTGACTGCTACAAGTGGATTTCATAACGAAACTAAGAGCATTCTCAAAGTTGGATTTCCAAGGGGAAAATATGTGATAAAGAATGGAGGACCGACAGAGCTGAAGGGTTTGCTACTGCAGGTGACCGATCAGAAGATTATAACTACCCGATCATTTCAAAGTGAGTGGTACAACAGAAACATTTTTTTTGTTTCCCCTGTGTCTTGTTTGCAACCGGCGAGAATGTGTGGAAGACCATTCGCATGGGATTTCACGACTTAACAATTTACTAAGGAC
>NC_085861.1:49904294-49906794 GCF_034702125.1 Engraulis encrasicolus | reverse complement strand
CACTGGTCATACAAAGAATTTGAAATTACGTTTCTTGCTTTCCCATGCAGACATAGACTAATCTAGGTAAGGACATAGACAGTATAGACATAGACAATACTCATACATGGACATAAGACAGTATGGAGTCCATACTGTCTTATGTCCATGTATGAGTACTGTCTATGTCTATACTATGGACATAGACAGTGCTCATACAGACATTTAAAGTGCAAGACTGGACAACAGAGGACTTGTAGAGAACATACATTAAGAGGAGGTATTTGCTGTGCTTTTTCTGAAAGTCCTTTATAGCGTTCAGAAAAAGCACAACAAATACCTCCTCTTAATGTATGTTAAAGCCGTAGTTTTGTATTTTGACAGCATAAAAGTAATGTTGTTTGGAAAGCAATGCATTCTGTACTGTACTTGAAATATGAGTTCATTTGGATGGTTTTGACTGAATATCACCACCCTGTTACTTAACCACTCATGGGGGCCAAGGAATTCAGAAAAAAGCCTGCCCAAAAATGTCACTATGTCAAGTCCAGAACGCGTTGATTGTAGCTATAGCCACTAGGCCAACTAGTCAGAGTGAATTTTTGGATGGCCACACATTCTTCAAATATCAGATTTTCTTGTATAAGCCACCTTTGTTTGGCTTAGGTATTAGATTTCTGTATCTGTGATTACCTCTAAATACCCCTGGGACCACTTGTGACCCCTTTTGCCACGACTGTGCACACGTGTCATCGCTTCACTTGGGTAGAAAAATAATAATGAAAATCTATAACAATAATACAGGTTTTATGTACAGTAGCGCTTTTCATGACACTCATAGTCGCTTTAGATTGAGGGATGGAAAATAAAAACAAATCCAAAACCTATTGCTTTTAGCTAGCCATTCCTCTAGCCAGCAAGTCATTCATCCAGCCAGGCACAGGCAGGCATTTGAAAAGAAGCCCATTGATAAGGCTCATTATGTTCAATGAGGGCCATGTGCCAGGGAATAACCCTTAATGCTTGTCCTAACTTCCCCCGGCCTTATTGGTGGCTTGTCTTACCTAAACGTTCGGGGCTGCCTAACTCAAGACAGACGTGGGGATTAGCTTGGCCCGCGTCCTGTGGTAACAAAACATCGTACATTTTCAACCGAGACAAGAGCCTTTTGTCCCTCTCTGTGAAACCTGACGTGATTTTAGACGTGGATGAGCGCCCAAGTCAATGCAAACGTCAACAAGAGAAAAGACCCCTCTTACTCTTATAACTTATTCATGATCTTTATACGCCACAGAACTGTGAGAAAATAACATGGAGGGGAGAAAAAGCAGCTCTTCATCCTCCTGGCTGCAAGGCTTAGGTTTCCAAATAGGATGAGCTCACCCCAAGCCTGACTTCCTGTCCAGCTAAGCTAGCTTCCTGCCAATGCTTCGTCAGTTGACTTGAATGAGGAAGAGCAGCAGGAGAGGACAGACAGCAAGGCATGCTGGTAAATTGACCCTGATATCCCCAACCTGCACTGACTGATCTCTGAAGAATATGTGTATGTGTATAGCATATACTGTATCTATGAATACATCCAGTAAATATGTATATCTGCACCTGCATTGTGTGTGCTTACAGTGTAAGTAAGTAGTCTTCCCACAGCAATACAGTCAAACTTTCTAACACAGTAGGACACAAAACCATGAAAAATAATCCATTACAGTATATGGGAAGATTTGTAACAGCAAGTTGTAGAGTGGGTACAAATGTCCTTGATATTTCCCCTACCTTAATTTTCTAACAATAAAGTATCTCTAACTCTACTCTACTCTACTCTACTCTACTCTACTCTACTCTACTCTACTCTACTCTACTCTACTCTAGAGTACATGTGGTATGTGTACAAAAAGATTAAGCTTTTGTGAAATGATTCTCCCACACCAGTATAGTATGTTTGAGCTTTTTTATACAGTTGTTATACTCTTCAATCCATTTCATTTCAATTCATTTCAATTCATTTCAATTCTATTCTATTCAATTCTATTCTATTCTATTCTATTCTATTCTATTCTATTCTATTCTATTCTGTTCTGTTCTGTTCTGTTCTGTTTTGTTCTGTTCTGTATATATATATATATATATATATATATATATATATATATATATATATATATATATTATATACGTATATATATTCTATGTAAAGTTATTTTAAAATGTGTTTTCTTTCACTCGTTTGCTCTATTTCGCAGTGTTCACTTCCACTTCGTTCTGTTTATTCAAATGGGTATCTGTGTGCCATTATGTCTTTGGCAGGGAGTGTGGAACAGACTAGGCAGGGAAGGAAGAGCCCTAAGCTGCCTGGGAGTCAAACGGTCACACGAGAAGACAAAGGGGCTCGCAATCACAGGCCTATGCGAACTTCAGCTGCATAATATCAAATACATCAAACAGGCATGCACTATCAAACACGCATGACCTCTCTCCTACCCCCGAAATACACACACACATTAGCTCTCCCAAACACGCAAAGGCA
>NC_085861.1:49900888-49904194 GCF_034702125.1 Engraulis encrasicolus | reverse complement strand
AGGTTCTCGTTTCTTAATCCTGTCCTGTTGCAACAGTCTACCTCATCTTCATCTTCTTGGCTGTCGTCGGGCCCTTGGTCAAAGGAAGATGTCTTTAACCCCCAGCTTTGTGTGTGTGTGTGTGTGTGTGTGTGTGTGTGTGTCTGTGTGTGTGTGTGTGTGTGTGTGTGTGTGTGTGTGTGTGTGTGTGTGTGTGTGTGTGTGGTGGTGTGTGAGTGTGTGTGTGTGTGTGTGGTGTGTTGTACTTTGTATGTGTGTGTGTGTGTGTGTGTGTGTGTGAGTGTGTGTGTGTATGTGTGTGTGTGTAGGGGTGTGTGTGTGACTGTGTGTGTGTGTAGGTGTGTGTGTGCTCGTGTGGGTGTGTGTAGGTGTGTGTGACTGTGTGTGTGTGTGACTGTGTGTGTGTGTGTGTGTGTGTGTGTGTGTGTGTGTGTGTGTAACCCCCAGCTTTGTTTTTGCCACCCCGCTGAGGATTGCCTAATGCACAACAACAAAGTGCACTCTTGTTTTCTTTTCATGCCTTTTCTCCATGCGTGCGCTCCTCAGTTATCCAGTGATCTGTATTTATATCTTTCTCTCTCTCTCTCTGTCTCTGTCTCTGTCTCTCTCTCTCTCTCTCTCTCTCTCTCTCTCTCTCTCTCTCTCTCTCCAGTGGCGGATCCAGAAGGCATTTTTTGGATGGGCCGGAGTGAAGTTGGGATGGGCAACCCCTAGATGACAGTGATATTTTTTGACGGGTTTTTTTTTCGGGGGGTCCTCCCCCAAGAAAAAAAAATTTTTTTTAGATGCAATTTCCTGCATTTTAATCAACCAGGTGTCCGGCTTAATGCTGTGCCCGACGCCGGACGAGGCACTGAAAAGACGGGTGGGGAAAAGACGAACGTCTGGCCATCCTAAAAAAAAAACACGGAACCATACTTTTGTTTGTAAATACTGAACGATTCCGTATTTCAAGGGACTGGCAGGTTGGCAAGCATACAGTTCTATGCGCTATTTGTGCACCAGACTACCACTTGATTGCCGACAAACAAGTAGCCTACAAATGTTATCTTAGGCTACCTGCAGACACCGAATACCAATACTGATAGCTTTAACCCCAGGCCTACAACGGTAAGATTGCTGCGCCCTCACATGTCGCAAAGTCACACAGAGGGAGGAGAGATTTCTCCTCATCATAGTAGCCCAGCCCACACACCTCGTCAGCCGAATTTGCCTACAGCATCACATAAACAAGCCTACAGCAACAATTAATTCCTATTCTGTAGCGTGCGCAATATTTGGTAACCTTATTCACACGATTTGGGTAGCGAGGCAATTTCGGGAAAATAGTAGTGCACTTCATTGGTTTCTGAGCGGGTGCTCATCATTATTATTTCTTTCCACATGTTTGACAGGTTATCTAGTAACAAGCTGCAATTTGTTCTTCTATCCCCTACTCTGCAAACGTGGCTACTCATGTGGCTACTTAACTCTATTTTGCAGAGAGTAGGAACGTGCACACACATCATCTTTGAGAAAATAGCGAACACATCAATGGTTTCTGTGCTCATCATATCTTTCCATATATTTGACAGGTTAGCACAACCAGCAGCAAAGAACTACATAGTACTAGAGTGTACACCACTGTCTCAACATGGCAAAGTCAGATAATTCATCACATCACTTCCAGCGCTCCATCTGGCAATGACCACATATTAGCCTAGGTGTTAGGCTACTTTATATTGTGTTCGTTTTGACTGCAATAATTAGCCATGCTAGCTCCCCGCTTGACATGCCACTGTTCCTAACATTGGCATTCAGCATTCGGCCTTAAATTATTACAGAACCAGGACCAAGGTTTCAGTAGCTTAACGATAATGTTCCAACCCATATGAAAATATTCTTTTTTTTATCTCCCAAACGATCTTATCCTATACCTGACCAGCAGCATCCCATGAGCATGCTAAATCTGTTCATTTGTTTTCGTTCTGAATAGCTTGGACAGCTGAGCTAACAACAGCCACAGCTAACAAGAAGAAACAGTTACTAATAGTACCGCAAAACAAACCACAGATGACAGACCATATTATCCTTCATTATTGTTAAACCACCATAAGATAAGGGGAAAGTCAGATTTCCTACCTTACACCTTCCTGTGGCTTGAAGGACGTTCTCAAGAATGTTAATATCCATGATTAGTCCTATCCAATGAATGCTTTGTAGATTTGCCTCGAATGGATGCTAAGATGACAAAAAAACCAAAAAACCAAAAATCAAATCTGTTAGAGAAAAAAGGGACTCTGCTACTCTACTTCGAAGCAGTTGTTTTATCAAACTTTTTTGGCAGCTGTGATTGGATTGCCGTGCAAAGGATTTATCACGGCCAGCATGGAACGGACACCTGATTGGTTGACTCTAGAATGATGAGACGCAAGTCGTAAGAAATGTGGATACAGGTATCCATTTCAGTAGGAAAGTTGGTATTTTTGTCTTACAATATGTATGTTTATCAGCTGTGGAAATAAGTAACACGGGTGCAATTAGGCATATAGATTATTATAGTCAATATTTGATTTTATGATGCACACGAAATATTGTATTATGACCTTCTGACTGGGCGGGCCCAACAGCCAATCAGGGTGGGCCTGTCACACCCAGGCCCGCCCGTAGATCCGCCCCTGTTTCTCTCTCTCTCTCTCTCTCTCTCTCTCTCTCTCTCTCTCTCTCTCTCTCTCTCTCTCTCTCTCTCTCTCTCTCAATTCAATTCAATTAAATCCAAAGAGATTTATTGGCATGACGAATATGAATACACTCATGTTGCCAAAGCAGTCATACAAATAATTGGAATCACAACAGATAAAAGGTAAAAGGTATGGATATGGCTATACATACAGTATATCCAACTAACATTTACACATGCATCAAATTAACATTTCTATATGCATCCAACTAAGCTTAACATTTCTGAGGTTTGAGTAGAGTAATCGTCCAAGAGATGGTGACTAGCTGCAATAATACTAATTCCGAAAGCGTTTCTCTCAGGAGGTGGCATTGTGAAACATACTTTGCCGCAAAAGGGGCCAGAGGCCCCTTTCCTGACAGAATGGTCAGCTTTCTGTCAGTATCAAGGGTACCAAAACCTGGGTGGCAGGCTTCAAAATCGTTGAAAAAACTCTGCCTCATATTTTCATATATCTTACACTGAAGAAGGAAGTGCACCTCTGTTTCAACCTCCCCTGTCTGACAGTGACCACATATTCGGTCCTCCTTGGGCAGCCAGGTTTTCCTGTGTCTGCCTGTTTCCACTGCAAGGGTGTGGTCAATTAG
>NC_085861.1:49883388-49890888 GCF_034702125.1 Engraulis encrasicolus | reverse complement strand
TACTGAATCAAACCAATGAAATTATTTAAACATGGCCAAATTCCTCTTCTAAGCTTTTTTCTTTTATTTCTCTCTCTCTCTCTCTCTCTCTCTCTCTCTCTCTCTCTCTCTCTCTCTCTCTCTCTCTCTCTCTCTCTCTCTCTCACACACACACACACACACACACACACACACACACACACACACACACACACACACACACACACACACACACACACACACACTCTCTCTCTCTCTCTCTCTCTCTCTCTCTCTCTCTCTCTCTTTCTCTCGCCCTCCCTCCCTCTCTCTCTCTCTCTCTCTCTCTCTCTCTCCGTGTCTGGGGGAGTAAGATGGGGGCAGGTGGAGGGGGGCCTCCACATAATCTCCATACCCTCCATGACCCCAAACCCCCATACAGTTCGCCCTCACCCGGTAAACCCCTGGATACTGGGTCATTCCCGGTCTTTGGCTTGATGCTGCCGGTTGGAAAGAAGAGCCGGCATTCAAAAGTCCAGGAGCCAGGATCCAGTAGAAGCCGGGGGCAAGATCTCTCCGCGTTAGGCCATTAAAGTCTGGGCAGGGCACACCTGGAACTGCAGGTTAGGCATGGAGCTCCATAACACACAAACACAACAACAACAACAAGAACACACACACACACACACACACACACACACACACACACACACACACACACACACACACACACACACACACACGTCAGACATTTGTCATTTTATGGATAAGCACATAGACCAGAGGTTGCGCTAGACTTTTTCACAGTCCGTCATTTTGACAGACAGGGTCGAAAAAAATCCGTCATCGCCTATTTTTTAAATTCTCCATCTCCTTTCTCAATGTGGGGGGTCGCGACCCCGCACCGGGAACAACACATGCGCAATTGCGGCCAATTGAGAGTAAACCGCTGTGCACCCCCTTTCACTCGACATTCATTCTCCAACTTCGAGGATGGAGTCAATCTTGCTTTCCACTTTCTCTCTCTGCCCCCCTCATTGCACTGTTTAAAAAGCTGCAGATATTTCTCATGACGCGCGTCTGATTCAGTGTTCAGCGCTATGGTCACCACAAGCACTTTTTTAAAACACGCGTGCAGGGCTTTATCCAACAACTGTCAGTCACTCGTTTGGCTCTGATTAATGCACCGATTATAATACAAAGGCGCAGTGTTAAATAATATTCGCGTTGGGCTTCACATGCACGATGGAAAGGAAAGCCGTCTTGAAGCAGAAAAGTTTAGCCCAGGCAGTCGAGAAAGGCACTGAAGCCTACAATAGGAAGACGAGCAGATTTCGCAAAACTTTGTTGAAAAATATCAGCGACGGTAAAGTGAGCTTCTCTATACGTAGCCCCATCGGCTTATGTTGGCTCTGGGATGCGCGGTTGTCTGAAGTTGTCTGAATAAAAAAAAAATATCGCCTATAATGGGTGAACCAGCTATCGAAATGAGAGAAGGTTAGCCGTTTCTGGCAACGTTTGCCAAGTTGTAAGTTGCGTTGCCCGGTAATATTTAGGCTCTTGAATATCCGTCGTTTTTATTAGTTAATGTCCTGAAGCCGTTTTAGACCTGCGTTGCCTTTGAGTGAAGGTTCTGGCTAGCAAATGCTATTCGTATATTTGTTTATGTTTCAAGCGAGGAGTTATGGAACAATGCTTCTATGAAGGGCGATAGAGGGACAACTTCGTCATTGGCAGAAAATCAGATAGTCGATAAATGTAGTAGGCCTAGGTCTACACATAGTTCTTAATCTTAAAGTCGAAGTCACACGTGTAGGCTATGGTGGCAACGTCTTAGTTATTTTAATTCATTATTTTGAGCAAGCGCAGAGGCGCGCGCTCTGCTGCAGCCAGCCGCACAGCCCAGCTGCGGCGCATGGTATGACAAGCAGGGCGAGAGGGAGAAAGGCAAACGATAGTAGCATGAAATCATCTGCGCTGATAACTATACCTAATTTAAATGCATATTTGTTCTACTCGATGGAGGCGTAGGTCTAGGCTACTTAAACTTGTGATTTATTTATCATCACCCTGAATATTGATCCGTCAAAATGACGGACAGACTTCAGAATTTTCCGTCATCCTTCAAAAAAATCCGTCAATGACGGACATTTGTCGGTTAACGCGACCTCTGACATAGACACACACATGCTTAGCCTATTAAACAAAAAAAATGCACAAATTAATTTGTGCTGGGAGGTTTTGTAGATACACATGCATGCAACGCCATTCACTTACACACTTTCACAAACTACACACACACACACGCGCGCACACACACACACACACACACACACACACACACACACACACACACACACACACACACACACACACACAGTGTATACTCCCTCTTTCCTTCTCTTTCACATAGACTAGAAGCATTTCCAGAAAAAGGCCCTTTATAAGGGTGTTAGAAGCATTTTTTAGTAAAAGTTGGGAACTTAGTTTTCTAAGACAATTAGAGTACCCTGAATTCAGCTAGCCTGGTTCCCAAGCTGAATTTTGAGTTTTTGACCATGAAATGGGCAAAAAACAAAATGGCCGCCGAAATTCTTGATTTTGGGCCGAATACGTAGAAAGTACCACTTCTCCATGGAAATAAATGTGCAATGCTCACATATTTGCATTTATCATGTATTCCTACACTTACACAAAGGCAAATTGTCATGGCAAAAAGATAAAAAATACTATAATTATGCCGTTCTAATAATAAGATATTCTCGTAAACTGGCATTCAATAGCAATAGCCTCCATGAAGCACATTATCATACAAAATTGTCATTCAATAAGATTTGGAAAGAAAAAGAGAGGGAAAGAAGATAGTATTATCTAAAAGACTAAATATTGGGACATGAATATGTCCCCTGTTCTTTGAAGGAGATGAGTGAGCTATCTCTGTGGGAGCACACTCTCAGCTGTACGATTAGCTGAAGACCTTTGCAATCACGCCAAAGGTCCAATCAACTGTGTGGGCAGGATGTCCACTTTGTCAAAACCGAATGGTTGCGCGCAAATAAGCCACTTTGATGCCAAACATCTCTTCGGCTGTCGGCAATAAGGTTGTCTTGAGAGATGGCTCACTCATCTCCTTCAGAGAACGGGGACATATTCATGTCCTAATGGTCTCTTTCAGTCGAATCGTTCGCATATCAATGGGAGAGTTACAATCACTCCCGATTGCTGGTCCAAACTAGGCAGAACTCCAAGAGCATCCTGTAAGGATAGCGTTCCTATCACCCTACAGACAATCAGTGGTCCTGCCCAGAACCCTATGTTCCTGTGGCAACATGGTCACATCTAGCCGGTAGAACCGGACAAAGGTGGTGGGGTTGGCCCAACCAACCGCTCTGCACAACTCTGAAACTGCTGCACCCTTGAAGAGAGGACAAGATGTAGAGACCTGCATTGGTAAAGTGAGCCCTAATCTGAGCCGGGGGTTGGCGACCCTTGGACTCATATGCCAGGGCAATGGTTTGAACCAACCATTTGGAGACCTCTATTTCAAAACTGTGAGCCCTGTAGAGGGCTTGATGAAGCACACAAACAGCTGCTCAGTGTTCCTAAAAGAGTGAGCCCTGTTCATGTAGATGTGTAAAGCGTGCACAGGGCACAAGTTGTGTTGTCACCTCTCTTCCACGGATCTGAAAGGTGGTGTGCAAAAGCAGTTTGGAGAGGCCCCTCTTGGAGGGGCTCGAAAGGGGCCCCCACACATAGCCTCCAGTACTAGAGAGATATCCCAGGAGGGTATCGTCTGATGTAGCACGGGGCGTAAGTATCTAGTGGATGGGCACTCAGCGTGTTGGAACCGAATCCTACATGGCACGATGAAATCGCTGCAAAGTAGACTTAAATGGTAAAGCCTTGTCTCCCCCCAATAAGTCTTGTAGGAAGGACAACACCATCGGTACTGAACACTTTCGCGTTGGTCACACTAGCGTTGGAAGACAGACCACTTCAGGTTATACAGTGTCAAAGTAGATTGGGCCCTGGCCCTTAAATTGTCCTGATAACGTTATCCAGAAAAGCGGTTAGGTTCAAATGTTCCCTTGCCAGACCCATAGGGGCAGGTGGCCCCTGGGCTGGGGTATGTCCTCCTCCTGGTCCGTTGCCAGACTCGAACCTGCAGGAGAGGGGAAAGTAGCAGGAGGGACTGAAGCCCCTATGCTCTCAGCTGAGGCCCCTGAGCCCCGTGGGGGGGGGGCAAACCCTGAGAAATCTCGCTTCCTTGCAGGAGGGGAAAAAGGGAGGCGTCAGGCGAAGGCGCTCGTGGTGCATTATGCAGGACCTTTGGAGCGCGCCATGCCTGGTGACAGGGTGCGCTTTCGTGCCAAGCGCAGTGGCCTGCGGTGATGCCCAAGGGGATCCAAGGCAGCTGCTCGAGCTGGGGAAGCCACATCAGCCACTAGGGTGGTGGTCAGTACTGTATGAGATTCTCTGTGGTGGCAGGGAAGTCGACCGTAGTCAAGAGAACAAAGGGACAGAGCAGGCTAGAACTAGTCAAGCTCTCGTAACTCGTGTCCTTCAGGGTACTCGAGACGTGAGTCCAAGGAACCGGGTACGCACAAATGTTTGTAAAGAACTTTTACTCCGTATTGTTTCTAATCTGCCGTGAGTAGATTCCGTCATTGTGAAGTTTCTTGCTGCCATGGGGAGGACACTGTACATTTCATATGTTTGATCTGCAATGTGTGATCTCAGGTTAAAAGAGAGTGTCCACCTACACAAAGCTGGGGCTGTCTCTGTGATCACAATTATGCTCTTTTATTGCCTGTCACATTTACCCACTTCATAGCCAGATCAGAATCTGGCTAAACTTGTGAGCCAATCTCTTGACCACAAAGTGGCCTTTTTGGAATTCAGACAAAATGGTTCTGGAAGCTGACTCATCAAGTAGATACACTGGGCCCCATTGTGCATAATTAAGATGGCCATACCGCTTAAAGTAGGGCAACATTAGGCTGAACGAGTGAAAATTCAGATCCCAGGTAGCTTCACGTTGTTCTCTTGTGTATTGCAGTAGTACAGTAACCATATCCATATACTGCCACCAGTTCACATCATCAGATTGACTCTCAGCAATATCATGCAGAAGATGTCTGTCCTTTTCCTGATACTGGAATGAAATCAGTTCACTAATGTCTGAGGATCATCACCATTAGCCATCCTAGCAAGACAGGTAGAGAAGACTTGCAATGAGAAGACCCTAAAGGGATTGCAGAGTAAACTTGTGTGCCATGGCTTTGTTGGATGCCTTTCCTGCCAGAACAAGTTCAACAGGGCCTTATCCAAGCAATCCACCATCCATACATTGGTCAGTCCAGATCCATTCATATGTTCTCCTATGGCCTTAAGGAAGTTGATTGACAAGTTAAGTCCTCCTAGGCGAGGTATTCATCTGTTGTTCTATTCTGAAATTGCCCACTTTAACTCTTTAAGTCTGCAGTACAATGCTTGGTCAACTGTGATAACTGTTCCTGTCCAAAATGTTAAGATATGACAATGCATTTGTATTCAAAGTATCAAAACGTGTGCAGTAGCGAGGACTATTGGCAAATACCCCGCAGCAGTCTGTTGTTCCTTTGATGACAGTGACTGATTGAACACTGACCAAGAAGTCTTCATGTCTAAGTTTTGACAGTGCAAGAAGAAAGCTAGATCCGTAGCCTTTGCTTGTCTAGCATACTTATGTTCCTCTCCAGTGCTGAAAAAGTTGGCTTGAATGTCCTATGAGTAATCCAGAGAGGATGTAGCTCCATCAGGGCATTTGGCACATTTAATGTATGTCTAGTAGACACCTCTATATCTTCAACAGAATCATCAATTGGTTGGCCTCTCTGCCATGCTGTCATTTGTGTTGCATGGGAAGTATTCTTCCCGTCAAGTGTTTCATCCAGGATATCAATGTTATCACATGTGTAGTGGATGAATTTATCTGCCACAATGTTTGTTGGAATAATGGCACCACTCTTTTGGTTCAGTGTTTTAGAGTGCTCTCAGCTAAGGAGGATCTGGACTTGGAGGACCTGGTCGTAACTCAGACAATGACCTGCCTGATTGAATAGTCATATTAGGTCTTTTACCCAATAGCTTGATGAAGAGTACAAGCAAGACTGACATGTTTCGGAGTCCATTTTTTGCCATCACTGACACAATAAACAAGGACTTTAGCCTCATTCAGAACTCTTCTTTGAGGAAGTTTTTCCTTGCCACCAATTCCATTATCTTCAAGAGATGTCTGGCCACTAACAACCAGGCTGAGTAGCATGTATAGACTATCTGGAATGTATGCAATAGTATCTGATAGAGTATGTAAAATATGTCTGAACATTTTTCAAAATTTACGTTATATGTAATATCATGGTGTCATCTAGCGATTTCTGGACAGTTTTCAGAGAGCCAATAGCAACTTTCAGTGATTTTTTTGGAAACACTAAATACTTCACATTATGCAAAGTATTTCTAAAATACTTATCAATTTTCTTAACCATATAAACACATATAGGCTACAAATATCTTATTAGAAAAGCTAAATATTTAAAACGTTTAGGCTAACACCTAGCCTACAATATTAGCATTATTAACATTCTAGAAGCTATTTTATACTTTTTAAAATCCTCTATAGTAGATACATTCATCAACAAACATTAATGGGACACAAAATGTTAGAAAAGAGCATTTATTTCCAAGTACAGCAATACTTGGTAAAAATGCTCTGTCAAAAATAGCGTATTTTGGCAGCCATTTTGTTTTTCAAATTTAACTGTCAAAACCTCAAAATTCAGCTTGGGAACCAGTCTAGTTGAATTCAGCACACTTAAATTATGTGAAGTACATAGGTTCCCAACTTTTACTAAAAAATGCTTCTAACATTCACAAATATGAAAAATGTGTCTAGACTAACATAATATACAGACATGGCTAACGACAGGAAATGTTTTCATAGTTGACTGACTCTATACAACCACACACATGCACAGATACACACACACATACACACACAATGCACACATGAACTCATTCTACATAGAGCCAAGGCAAGGTGCAAGGCAAGGTACACACATGAAGTGAAAAGTGAAAGTCCAACTGCAACTGGGAGACTCCAACTCCCATTGTCATTGTGACACAGCATTCCACAGCACACAAGTGAACACTGCACATAACGAAATTGCGTTTATGCCTCACCCGCCGTGCAAGGGGGCAGCCCCCAATGGCGCCCCAAAGGGAGCAGTGCGGCGGCACCATGAGCATGGTGCGACGGCACCATGCTCAGGGTACCTCAGTCATGGAGGAGGATGGGGGAGAGCATGCTGGGGACACATGCAGGCGAAATTAGCAAAGTGGAGGGAGACGAAATGTATCGTTCCATTTTGACTACTCAATGGTCAACAGGTTGTAACAGTGAATCAAATTGATTGAAACATGTTGAGGATTTGATTGGCTGCCGCAGGCGAAATTCGGTCCTAATTTGAACAATATTAAACTTGTCCGAATATTTTCGCT
>NC_085861.1:49868388-49878388 GCF_034702125.1 Engraulis encrasicolus | reverse complement strand
CCGGTGCTTGGCACTGCTTAATTGCTTCACCTGGCTTATAATTGGACAGCGTGTGGCTTGAGTAGGAGCTCGCTGATGGAATGCCTAGAAGTTCAACTAGAACGGAGGTTAGAGACGCCAGCAGGCACACAAGATTTAATTTCAAGGTGATTCCAAGTGATGTTTTTTGTTTATTTTTGATTCAAAATGAATCTTTATTTTTCGTGACAACATGGAAACATTTTCTTGTTTAATGGAATAAATCAACCTGATATTATGTCAACCTAATGGCGTCCAAGAACTGCTTCATAAGGAGACAGTACAACGTTAAATCTTGTCTGCAGTGAAGAACACCTGGAGGACGACGAAAGTCAAACCTGGATTACGCATTGGAAAGCTGTTTGAAATAAGAACTTTAAAACATTTTTGCATCGAAAACCCTTGGAAAAAGAAGAAGAAAACCCTTGTTGGAAACCTGTCTAAAAGAAGAAGAAGAAGAAGAGGAAAAGTTTAAAGCATCAACGAAGTTACAGCCTGGTCTACATCGAAAAACACCTGCAAGAAGAAAACAGTTAAACCCTGCTCCACCCTGGAAACCTGGAAAAAAGAAGAACATCGTTAAACCCTGGAAGAAGAAGGAAAGTGAGAACCATCGTCTGTACGTTATTTGGAGAAGATAAGAAACATTGAAGAAGAAGAAATTAAGACGACGAAAGAAGGTCAACCCGAAGATGGAAACCCGCGTTAAAAGATAGCCCAAGAAAACGAAGCGTGAAGGAAAGTGATCGCCGAAAGAAAGAAATTGAAAGGTTATAGAAGAAAAGAGATCGTCGAAAGTTGACACTTCGCCTGGCAAGTAGGCCAGGAAGCAAGCAGCAAGTGGAAACGCCGGCTGATTAGAAGTTGGAACACCTGCGCGACTCCTCACCGCTGCCGAGCCTGGATATCGCTGAGTGCCCGGAGGTTCTCGCCGCGTAATGGATTACGCACTGCCACTTGCGGCTTACCTGTGAATGCTGAGCCATGTCGGGGAAAAAGGCGTGTGGATTTATGGACCAGTGCTTCGTGCGGGACTTCTAAACTGTGAGTACGAATCTGATTTATCATATGAGCCGCCGTGCTCAGAGTTGAACTTGAACTGTTGTGCTCACAGATAATTGGCCGCTGCGCCTTCTTTGAACTGTACATGAACTGGAGCCGCCGTGCTCACAGGACTTAAGCGAAGTGAACTGAACTGACCCTCCTACTGTGCTATGCTGTTTATTTGAGTTACAACAACCCTTTTGTAAAAAGACATTTAAGTTTAAATTTAAAATGGCTGACAAAAAGAGCAAAGAGCCCTCACATGCACCTGAGGAGGAGGAACTGTCTAAATTAATGAAATCCCGTAGTGGGAAGCTTGGTTTCCTCACTCGCAAAGGTAAAGACATTGACAAGTTAATCGAGGCAGGCCAAGACAAATCCGTAGTTGAAGCACAGCTTAAGTTATTTGATAACGCATTACTTGAGTTTGCCGATGTACACGCATCCGTACAGGGCTTAATGACAGATGCGCTGGCACAGGAGAAAGACCACAGAGAATGGTACGAGCCCAAATATGTCCGCTTCAAAGAGTTCTTCGACGGTGTTCTGAAATGGATTAGGAGTGATGGTGAAGATAAAGAATTGGTGGAGAAAGATGAGGATTTGGAAAAGGAACAAAAAGATGAGGAACTGAAAAAGGAGGAATTGAAAGAAGAGGATAAAGAGGATAAGAAAGAAAAGGAGGAATTGATCGAAGATGTGAAATCGCAGGACAGCGTGTCACAAATCGCGCCAAAGGCAACGAGTCACGTTAGTCTCACATCTCGCGTCTCAGACGCGCAGTTGAAGGCAGAAGCCGAGTGTGCCGCCACAAGGGCGAAAGTTGAACAAATGAGCTTGCAATGTGACCTTGACGCCGAAGAGGCTGCTGTTATGGCTGATCTGACAATGGCTAAATTTAAAGCGCAGTTTCAGGCACGAAGGGAGAAACTTGCGCTGGAAAGAGAACTCGCTGCTGCTGAGGCAAAGGTGCGCGTTTACAAAGAAGCTGATGACCAGCGCTCTTTATCTGGCTTGCACAAATTCGGCACGCCAACCGAGTACAATGTCCCGGCAACGGTGCCAAGAGCTAAAAGGGCACAAGTAACGCCCCAAAGTGAAACCGTGCCACAACATGCAGAGCAAAGTGCCCAAGCAACCAGTGTAGGTCATGCCCAAATAGTCAGCCCACCTCAAGGTGCCAGGCCTCGCCACAGTAACCCTGTGGCTCATGATAATATTTCAATTGCAAGTGTGAGTTCACGCCACAGTGCCCCTGTGGACAGTGAAAATCTTTCAAATACAAGTGCCAATGACATGAATGTCACAGAAGTACTGAAACGCCATACTGAAATTACTTCACTACTAGTAAAGCAGCAGGCACTCTCTTTGTTACCAGCTAGAGAAATCTCTGTATTTGATGGAGATCCACTTCAATACAGGACATTCATTAAGGCCTTCGAACAATTCGTGGAGAAAAAGACTGACAACTTGGATGACCGTCTCTACTACCTGCAACAGTACACTAAGGGCGAGCCAAGAAGCCTTGTCAGCAGTTTCCTCCACATGGATCCCAATGTTGCTTATGAAAAGGCCAAGGAACAACTTGAACACAACTTTGGAAATGGCTATAAAATAGCCTCAGCCTACATGAATAAGGCTCTAAACTGGCCAACAATAAAGCCAGAAAATGGAAAGGATTTGCGCTCATATGCACTGTTTTTAAGAAGTTGTTTTAATACCATGACAGATATTGATGGGCTAAAAGAGCTCGAGAATTCCAGCAATCTAAAACTCATTGTATCAAAGCTCCCCTTCAAACTACGTGACAGATGGCGTGCAAACGTGTGCAGCATGGAGGAAAGCAAAAAACACAGGGCAACATTCAGGGACTTAGTGGAGTTTATTGAGAAGCAAGCCAGAGCTTTACTTGACCCAGTCTTTGGCGACATCCAAAGCCCAACTGATACCAAGGTAGCACCAAAATCCCAGCTACAAAGAAAGCCCAAATCTAGTGGCAGCTCTAGCTTTGCTACCACAGTCACTCCTGTGTCTACACCTACCAAGAGAAATGATTTGCTTTCGTCTCGTAAACAAACCCCATCTGCCAATGTCAATTCATGCACATTTTGCAAACGCTATCACAAACTGGAGAACTGTGACACATTTAAGGCCAAGGCCAATGCAGAGAAAATACAGTACCTGAAGGCCCAGGGAATGTGCTTTGGTTGCCTTACGAGGGGCCATATGGGCAAAACCTGCAAAAACAGAATGACATGTGCAATCTGCTCCTTGCCTCATCCAACAGTCTTACACATATCTACTGTAAAAGACAGTAGTAAAGCTAGACCTGCAAGCACCAGTCTGAGCAACGCCATGGTGTCGGTGAATGACCATGACCCAATGGGGGCCGGTACCTCAGACCAATGCACTCTCGCAATAGTGCCTGTGAAAGTAAAAATGTCGGGTAGCGACAAAGTTATTGCTACACATGCATTCTTGGATCCTGGTAGCTCTGCTACATTTTGCACAGACTCGCTAAAGAATAAAATGAACATCCCTGGCAAAAACATAACAATCATGCTCTGTACAATGGGACAGGAAAAAAGAGTTAACAGTAGTGTAGTGTCTGGTCTTGAGGTGAGCAACATGGATGGTCTGCAGTACCACAAGCTGCCACCAGTCTACACTCAATCTCACTTACCTGTTGCCAAGCATCACATACCAAGACAAGAATCTCTGGAAAAATGGCCATACTTGCACAAAGTGAAAATTCCACATTTGGATGCCAATATCGAGTTGCTAATAGGCACAAATGCCGCAAAACTTATGGAGCCCTGGGAGGTTATAAACAGTAGAGGTACAGGTCCTTATGCGGTTCGTACACCTCTGGGGTGGCTCATTAATGGGCTAATGCAAGAAGCAACCTGTGAAGGGCAAGGAAATCACTCATGCATTACAGCCAATCGCATATCCATAAGGGATGTGAACGACCTGTTGATAAAGCAGTATCATCAGGATTTCCCAGAGCTGGCAGCTGAGGAAAAAAACAGAAATGTCAATCGAAGACAAGCGCTTCATGTCAATAATGGAAAATTCCAAGGAAATTAGAAATGGTCATTACTACTTACCTCTGCCGTTCAAAGAGAATGACTTAATGATGCCAAACAACTATGAACAGGCCCATCAGCGTGTCATGTCCCTGAAAAGAAAACTTGAAAAGAATGAACAGTATCACACAGAATACACAGCATTCCTAGAGGGAATGCTAGAGAAAAAACATGCAGAGGTGGTCCCACCCAGTGAGCTAGAGCCCCCTAATGGAAAAGTGTGGTACATTCCGCACCATGCTGTGCACCACCCAAAGAAAGGCACTTTAAGGGTAGTGTTTGACTGTTCAGCATCCTTCCAGGGAAGGTCTTTAAATGACAAGCTGATCCAAGGCCCAAACCTGACAGGTAACCTGGTAGGCGTTCTGTTGCGCTTTCGACAAGAGCAAATTGCCTTTATGGCAGATATAGAAAGCATGTTTCACCAGGTGAGAGTGATGGAGAATCATGTGGACTTTCTGCGATTCCTATGGTGGCCAAATGGCGACCTGAGCCAACCATTAAAAGAACACAGAATGACAGTACATCTGTTTGGCGCATCATCTTCACCCAGCTGTGCATCCTTTGCGCTCAGACAATGTGCAGAAGATTCCAAGGAACTCTTTATGCCTGAAACAGTCGAAACGATCAAGTGTAACTACTATGTAGATGACTGTTTAAAGTCAGTGCCTACAGAGGTCGATGCTATCAAATTGTGCAAAGAGCTTGAAGCAGCTTGCTCGATGGGAGGCTTTCGACTGCACAAATGGATCAGTAACAGCAGAGCAGTCCTGACATCCATTCCACAGGCAGACAGGGCAAAGGAGGTTAAAGACCTGGACTTAGAGTCCAGTGAGCTGCCAACAGAGAGGACTCTTGGCATCCAGTGGCAAATTCAGAGTGACCAACTCACCTTCTCAGTCAGCCTAAAAAATCAGCCATATACTCGTAGGGGAATACTCTCGATCATCTCATCAGTGTACGACCCTCTTGGATTCATCTGCCCATTCACTCTCACTGCCAAAAACATTCTGCAGGATCTTTGCAGGCATAACTATGCCTGGGACAAAGACTTACCTGACCACTACATCCATCAGTGGAAAGAGTGGATGAGTGGACTATGCTCTATTGGAGAGCTCAAAGTAGACAGGTGCATTAAGCCCAAAACCTTTGGCGCAATAACATCTGCCCAGCTTCATCACTTTAGTGACGCTTCAGAAAGTGGCTACGGCTGTGTCACATACCTCCGCATCACTAATGCAAAACAGGACGTGCACGTCTCATTCATTATGGGCAAATCACGAGTTGCACCTTTAAAGCAAACCACAATGCCAAGAATGGAACTCACTGCGGCAGTCCTCGCAGTACGAATGAACACGTTCCTTAGACACGAACTGCAACTGCAATTGGAAAATTCCATATTCTGGACTGACAGTACGTCAACATTGAAGTACATTCAAAACGAGAACAAAAGGTTCAAAACATTCGTGGCCAACAGAGTAAACACAATCAGAGAGATGACAAGCATCGAACAATGGCGATACATCAACACAAAACAGAATCCAGCAGATTGCGCATCTCGTGGTCTCAAGGCCAGCGCACTCCTTAACTCAAACACTTGGCTGAATGGTCCAGAATTTCTGAAAGGCCAGATGTCCGAATGGCCCAAGTCTGAACTCATGACTCAAGAGGAACATGACATGGAAGTGAAAAAGGATGTTGTCATGATGAACATACTGGTGAAGGAACAACAAAATCCTACCCATGCATTCATTCACCATCACTCAAACTGGAACAAACTTACCAGAGCAGTCGCATGGCTCCTGAAACTGAAAGACCTGCTCTTGAACCTAAGTCGTAAGCGAAAGGAAATACTTACCAAACTTACCGGGACCAATCCCACACCTGAAAGAAAAGACCTGTTGGAAAGAAAAATGAGGTCAGTGAAAAAATGCATGATCACACAACCTGTAACATTGAATGACCTTAAAAGAGCAGAAAATGCAATAATCCAATACACTCAACTGGAAGCATTCCCTGAGGAAATGGAGACCTTGCAAAGGAAAAATGCATACATAAGCCGTCATAGCCACATTCGTACGCTTGATCCAATACTGCAAAATGGACTAATGCTTACAGGAGGAAGGCTGAGCAGAATGGCCATGCCAGAGAGTCAGAAACATCCTGTCATCCTCCCAAAGCACCACCATGTATCCAAGGTGTTACTAAGACACATTCATGAACGACTAGGACACTGCGGAAGGAACCACATGTTGGCCACATTAAGACAACAGTACTGGATACCAGCAGCAAATGCTCTGGCTAGAAAAATCAGATCAGAATGTGTGTTCTGCAGAAGGCAGCATGCACGCTTAGGTGAGCAAAAGATGGCAGACCTCCCACAAGAGAGGGTGACACCTGATTTGCCTCCCTTTACGTACGTTGGAGCAGATTACTTCGGCCCAATAGCAGTGAAAAGGGGACGTGGCGAAGTTAAAAGATATGGTGTCATTTTCACGTGCCTCACAACCAGGGCAGTACACTTAGAGGTGGCCAGCTCACTTGACACCGACTCATGCATTAATGCAATTCGTAGGTTTGTGAGCAGAAGAGGACAAGTACAGCAGATTAGATCGGATAATGGAACGAATCTAATTTCTGCTGACCGTGAGCTCAGGAGTGCCATAAAGGAATGGAACAGAAGCCACAAATTACAAGTTGCTCTACAGCAGAAGGGCATAGAATGGATCTACAACCCACCAGCCGCCTCACATTATGGAGGGGTTTGGGAAAGATTAATAAAACAAGTAAAACAAACACTCCTGGCATTAACCAAAGCTCAACCCCTGGATGACGAGTCACTTCATACCTTTCTCTGTGAAGTAGAGGCAGTCATTAATAGTCGCCCACTTACCACCATCTCTGACAGTCCAAATGATCTCGAACCTTTGACACCCAACCACCTTTTACTCCTCAAAGGTCAGCCCACACTAGCTCCAGGCTTGTTTCAGAAAACAGACACATACAATAAGCGTAGGTGGAAACAAGTACAGTACCTAGCTGACACATTCTGGAAGCGGTGGGTTAGGGAATATCTTCCTACCCTACAGGAGAGGCAAAAATGGTTAAGAAAGAAACGCAACTACATGAGTGGAGATGTTGTGTTAATAGCTGACCCTACAGCCCCTAGGGCGTCTTGGATGTTGGGGAGGGTTATAGACACTAAAAAGGATTCAAAGGGGGTGGTTCGTAGTGTAACCTTGAAAACCAAGACGAGCGTCTTGGAAAGACCAATTACAAAGGTGTGCTTATTGCTAAATGACATGTGAACATGAGTAAGTTATAGCGTGGCATACCATGAACATGAACGAATGTGATATAACATGTGATATGAACATAACTCATTGCTTGTGTGACCTCTCATATATACTGACGGTTCCTGTCTCACACGCGCTCACATGGACAATGGACTCTGTAGATCTACGGATCTATTCGTTCACACACGAGCGTCACATTTCGCGCACTCATGAGCGACGTTTACATACACAGACAATACGCAGAACATACATAACTTGAAATGGACTTTGACTCATGCCTTAAAGGCATACGAACTCTGATATGCTATTAACAAGACGGACTCTAACGTATTTGAGCTCTTGAAACATCCTTGCAAAAACAAAAGGAATTCTTTGAACTTGTGTACAATGTGATGATTGACTTATGGTAATATGCATTTGATGCTGGTTTACGTTATCTTAATGGCTCCTTATTTGTGTTTGTTATTGTACCTTGCCCGGTACCAATAAGGGGGCCGGTGTGTAGGAGCCATTTGTATTTATTTTCTTTTTGTGTGACACCTGCTGGCCAAATTAAGTATAAACCTTGGAATGTATTGGAAATAGGTGACGTTGAGTGGAGCCCGGTGCTTGGCACTGCTTAATTGCTTCACCTGGCTTATAATTGGACAGCGTGTGGCTTGAGTAGGAGCTCGCTGATGGAATGCCTAGAAGTTCAACTAGAACGGAGGTTAGAGACGCCAGCAGGCACACAAGATTTAATTTCAAGGTGATTCCAAGTGATGTTTTTTGTTTATTTTTGATTCAAAATGAATCTTTATTTTTCGTGACAACATGGAAACATTTTCTTGTTTAATGGAATAAATCAACCTGATATTATGTCAACCTAATGGCGTCCAAGAACTGCTTCATAAGGAGACAGTACAGTAATCACTCAAGATAATGGAAAAAAGGAGGCGCTCATAAGACTTGTGTGAAAAAGTGTATTGAAGCCGAAAATATACAACAGAAGTCTAAGGTTAACTGGAGAGACAGACGTTTCGGAGCTAGTCCATTCTCAATGTCTCCAGTAGTCTTTTTTAAATATATATATATTTTTTTTTTCGGCTTCAATACACTTGTTCACACAAGTCTTGTGTGCGCCTCCTTTTTTCCATTATCTTGAGTGATTACGTCTAATAGAAGAGCCTGAAGTCCTCATTGTGTGTGTTTCTTAAGAAAATGAGGACTCCAGGCTCTTCTTAGTAGATTATTTACCTCTTAACTTAATCTGGTTTATTCCTGAACCAGCTTCAAGGAACAGAGCAACACTAGTGGCAGAAATGGTCGAATGAAAGGCTTATATTGAGATGATTGTGGGAATGTACTCTTAAAGCCATATTGTGCAATATTGCAAGTTGTCTATGAACAACTGTATGTTATTTCATTCAAAAGTATTGTTTAATTAATTTGTAATCACCTCCATCAAAAAACTGTTGTGATTTTGTAGCCATTATACGTATTCACCATGGTGTTTACTGTACATGAGTGATGCTGTCACCAATAGAGTCCACCATATTTTGGAAGCTACGGAAATTGAGAGGAGATAAAGAGCTCATCCTTGAGAATGTGACCTTGATAAAAGTGACCTTGGGAATGTCAGCTGGTGGTCGAGACAGTTACAGCTTACTACAGGGAGATAATGGCTCAGATGAATTTGACCTGGTACGAAAAACAAACTTCCGAGTTAATAAGCTTGCAAGTTTTGCGCCTCAGAAATATACAAATCCATTACATTTTGTCTATATGGTTGGTTATCTCTTTACAAATAGTCAAGAACTGTATAATATTTGCTCACAGTTCAGAATTGTTCTTGGCCTGAATTCCTTCTGGCCTGCTGTCAGTGAAGCGGATATATCGCATTTTGTGAATACTCTCGCGGCTACCGTTCAAAGAATCAAGGTCGGACAAAAGTGGATGGCTAAAAAATACATTTCCCTTGCGTTGAGATTTGCATTGGTATTATACACAGCGTGACTTTCAAGGTGGAGAACTTAGACTTTGCACAATATGTTTCTGTTTTACATTACATTACACTTAGCTGTTGCTTTTATCCAAAGCGACTTACAGGAATATTGGTTGCAGTCCCTGGAGCAAATTTTTATAAATTTCCTGCCGCTTTCTGGACGGTTCAGTGAACTGGTTTTAGGATAAGCCTAACTCATCCATATGGATAAGCTCATTAGAGAAATCATCTGGGTTAAGAGTGAAGGCAGAAAAATATATGGCTATAGCTGACTACTTCAATCTACTGTACTGTAGTTTGTCTGTCTTTGGTCAACACCCATGATATGGTACTTAGGGGCGGCTGAGACTGGACCGAGCACACAAAGTGCCTTTGATTTCCCCAGGCTACCTTTGACTCAGCCGGACGTTCCAATGCATCGGAATCAGCGGCTTAAAAAATCGTGAAGTTGGTTTCATTGCCTTTAGCAACAGCATCCCACTCATATGTGCAAGAGGTATTACATTAGCCTCTGGAAAGCATGGCGAGTGAGGTTAGCTGCCGGAAATGGATCGTCTTGCAACGCACAT
>NC_085861.1:49860888-49863388 GCF_034702125.1 Engraulis encrasicolus | reverse complement strand
GTGTGTGTGTTTGTGTGTGTGTGTGTGCGTGCGTGTGTGTGTGTGTGTGTGCGAGTGCGTGCGTGCGTGTGCGTGTGTGTGTGTGTGTGCGTGTGCGTGTACGTGTGTGTGTACGCGTGCGTGCGTGCGTGTGCGCATGCATGTGCGTATACGTGTGTGTGTACGCGTGTGTGCATGCGTGTGTGTGTGTGTTTCTGTTCAGAGGGAAGTGCATAGACGTGTCAGGTCTATTTAAACCAATGCCTCTGCTTACTCCCAGGAATCCCTGGCTGAGTCAGGCCACTGTGAATCACATTTCCAGTTGTCATCGACTATAATTTTCAGTCCCTCTCTCTCTCTTGTTTCTTTCTTTTCTCTGTCTGTCTCTTTTCCTCCCTCCCTCCCTCTCTCTCTCTCCATCTCTCCATCCCATTAGTTTGCCCCATATTCTCTACCTTTCTCTTAGAGCAGGCCAAGTCTTATTGGTCCTGTTTTCCATAAATCTCTACCTCCCTCCAGCTCTCTCTGTCTCTCTCTGTCTCTATCTCTCTCTGTCTCTCTCTCTCTCCCTCTCTGTCTCCCTCTCCATATCTCTCTCTCTCCCTCCCTCTCTCTCTCCTTCTCTCCCTCTCCATCTCTAATCCTCCCCTTCTCTCTCTCTATCTCTCTCTCTCCTCTCTCTCTCCCTCTCCATCTCGCTCCCCCTCTCTCTCTCTCCTTCTCTCTCTCTCTGTCTGTGTCTCTCCCCCTCTCTCTCTCTCCATCTTTCTCTCTCTCTCTCTCCCTCCCATGATTGCCACTGGGTGAGGGTGCATCCCTTTTTACCCTGGCACATGCCCAGACTTACTTAGCAGCATCCGTTTCGGCCGCCCTCCCTGACTGGAATAGCAGTAAACAAACACACACACACACACACACACACACACACACACACACACACACACACACACACACACACACACTCACACACACACTCACACACACACACACACACACACACACACACACACACACACGCACGCACGCACGCACGCACGCACGCACACACTCACACACTCACTCAAGCACACAAGCACACACGCACACACGCACACATACACGTGCATGGACAAGGATGCAGTGTGTGTGTGTGTGTGTGTCTCTGTGTTTGTGTGTCTCTGTGTGTGTGTGTGTGTGTGTGTGTGTGTGTGTGTGTGTGTCTGTGTCTGTGTCTGTGTCTGTGTCTGTGTGTGTGTGTGTGTGTGTGTGTGTGTGTACACGGATGTGTGTGTGTGGCCTCTGTGCCTGTAAGTCTGCCCCCACAGTGTGGTGCAGGCAGGGAACCCGACAGGGGGGGACAAAGGGGTCAGTTGTCCCGGCCCCAGGGTGAGAGGGGGCCCAGAGTTGGGTGCTCATTAGATTGTATGTATTGGGTGGGGGGACCAATTCAGATTACTTTGTTCTGGGCCCCACCAAAGCTGACAGCGTCCCTGCTGGCAGGCGGCAGCTGTACTGAACTCTGCTGAGTGTGTTGAAAGTGAGAGGCTTGCGGCGCCCTGCTGGACCTATTGTCGCTCCCAAGGTGATCCAGGCAGCCCAGAGAGACACACACACACCGCACGCACACACCGCACGCACACACTGACGCACGCACGGAGACACACACACACACACACACACACACACACACACACACACACACAGACGCACGCGCACGCACGCACGCACGCACGCACACTCTTTCTCTCTCTCTCTCTCTCTCTCTCTCTCTCTCTCTCTCTCTCTCTCTCTCTCTCTCTCTCTCTCTCTCTCTCTCTCTCTCCTCTCTCTCTCTCTCTCTCTCTCTCTCTCTCTCTCTCTCTCACACACACACACACACACACACACACACACACACAAAATGTCTTAAAATAGAAGCGTCCCAGCAGCAACAAGAGCCCGAGGGGCAAAGGAGACATCAGCAAGGGGAGAGGAGACGAGTCTGAACAAGTCCTGAGCGGGTGGCAGATGAGATGGATGAAAACACATGTTGCACAACAACAACAGCAACGCAACCTCACGCACACATAAACACACACCGGGGTGCAGGGAAGATGACAGGGGGGAGGCAAAGGGGTCAGTTGTCCCAGGCCCAGGGAGAGAGGGGACCCAGAAATGGGTCCTCATTACATAGTATGTAGGCTACCGTATCGTGTGCCCTTTCAAATGACTTTGTCCCGGGCCAAGAAAAAACTGTCAGCAGCCCTGCCGGTGTGTGCTTCTCGACAATGTTGTGGCTGCTAACTGCGTTTGCTACTTAGCTGGTTGCAATACCGTTTACATTGGTAAGCTAGGTAACACTTTATATGGTAACACTTTATTTTAGGGATACATCTATAAGCACTAATACATACAATGTTAATGCCTGCATAAGTAACTTGTAAGTCAAACTCTAAGGCCTACTAGGTCCTTACTAAGGTTAAATTGGTAATAAATCCCTTATTGTGCATGAACAAGACATTTGCGAATACATGCCTAACAAATGTTTGATTTAGCTTTGTAC
>NC_085861.1:49843388-49850888 GCF_034702125.1 Engraulis encrasicolus | reverse complement strand
AGATCTGGCAGCCCAATTTTTGTTCAAAGTTGGAGACCGTTCGCACATTAAATAAGACACTAAAGTCAAGCACAAGGACTTTTTAAAAAATGCTGTCAGAGCAGAGTAAAGAGTAGACGTTTCAGGTTGCTGCCATCATCAGTGCTCTCTGTGCTCACCTAATTTTGAGATCTATTGCGTTTGTTTTGTCAGCAATCGAGCTCCATGTGGCCCACCTTCACTTCACTGAGATCTGAAGGTTTGGGGAGCAAAACATTCTAATGAATATCTTCAAGATTGGTGGGAAATGGTACAGAATTAGAATCGTTATGGACAGGTTCACAGATGGAAACACTATTAGTGAATTTCCTAATGATTCACAATGTTCCCCTGAGATTGGTACTAAAAGATTGTACATTTTCAAATCAAAAACATCTTGGCTAAACCCAATGTAAATGAGATGGCAAGAGCCCATGCAAATGTTCTTCGAAATGAAATGGTAATTTAAGGACCACAAAGAGCTACTGTGTTAACCAAGATATGTGCAGGCACGATTCCTACTTTATCTACGTCTGCTATAGCAGCACTGCGCTATAATGGACTTTGTCAGCTGAAATGTTGCGTTCCATAGTACCCCACGTACTCACTGTCAACTTAAATATCTGTGATTCCGACAAAAGTTCAACTTGCTACTGTGCAGGGCTGGGTTGACCATCTGGCATACCGGGCATTTCCTGGTGGGCCCTGCACCCTCGTGGCTCGAGGCTGCGGGGCCCACCGGTGAGTCAATTCTGTGCCACTAATTACGACGGGCCCCTTAAAGCCAAAAGTGCCCGGGCCCTATTTCTCCCCCAATCCAACTTGCTACTGTGTGAATGTGTGCGTGGGTCCTGTGCTGTAATTTGGTATGGGGTGTCCACAGCGAGCTGACATGTTTCCTTATGGGAGAGTGACTCCTCTGGCAGGCCGTATCGCCACGGCGACACTTTGATACCTGATCTGAGCATGACATCAGTACGCTCCACCGTGATGTTTTGAAAGGTTGACATGCATGTATGAAATTGAATTACAGCATAGGTTTTTTTCTGCGGGTTCTGTTCATGCTCTCTGAAGTGCGTGCGTGTGTGTGTGTGTGTGTGTGTCTGTGTGTGCGCGCGCATGCGTGCGTGCGTGCGTGCGTGCATGTATGTGTGAGCACACACATTTAAAAAAAAAAAATGAGTGGGGTCTTTTCTGATCCCTACCCATAGAGTTTCGTTAATGGCACAAATTAGCAAAATAAACTACCTCCTAATGTAAATAGTTCATACAGTACATACGTATACTGTTATTATAACATCTGTAATAAAATAAAACATAATCCCTGATGTACAGCATGTATATATGTATGCACATATGTATGTAGGTAGTGTATGTCTGTCAGAAGATATTGTTAATCCATTTGTCTCTCATTTCCCCTCTCCTCCATCTTGCAGTTTTGATTGCTTTGACTTTGTTATGATGTAGCGCTCAGTTTATTACATGCAAATTTGACTTCAACCTTTACAAATCACCTCCCACAAAGCAACAAGATGATTGGATTCAGTTCTTGATCAGTTATTTGAGTTGAGAATGATTATTGCGTGGGGGTGATAGGCGTTGATATTCATGCCAAGCCTTCAACAATAAATCCAACGGAGCAAATAAAAGGGACATGTGTAACAACAGTATTATATTACGATGTTATGATAGGAATAGAATGATTACCTATGTACAATAATATGCTCTTGAGCTGCTTTTGGAAACATCTTTGGTATCAGTGAAACATAGCTAATTAAATAAAGGTGGGAAAAAGTGAAATATTTTGATATATGGTTAAAAAAGCATTTAACAGAACAAACCCATAAGTCCGCCAAGTATTGTAAGTCAATGCTCAATGTGACATCGTTCTCTACATGTTGACAATATGGTACTCTGTCAAAAACAGGCTTAAGTTTTCTGTAATAAATATCAATTTTTAAGTGTACAAGTGGGAGCCAAATGTCATTGCTCTCATCAGTCTCCATATCTATCTCATTTAAGTGGAATTTGGCAGCATTGCCTTGTGGGTAGTGCAGTCATATAATAGGCCTGCAGCCTTAACTCTGATTATTCTGACAGATCAGTGTATGTGTGGGAGCAGGATTACCAACAAAGTTTGATCTGAACCTTCGCAATAACTCCCCCCCCCCCCCTCTCTCTCTCTCTCTCTCTGCTGCCACTGACCTTTGTGCTCACACGTATGCTTCTAATTTTCCCAGGCAAACGAAAAGAATGGAGAGAAGGTTGATCCACATCAAAGTGAAACCCCAGAAAGTAGAAGTCCCATTGCCAAAAAATTCCTTGGCCTCCCGTGCACATTCTCCCCCAAAAAACCCAACACCAGCTCCACCGGCAACGCTGTAGGTAGCCCTATATGAGATTAGAGATTGGACATGCAATGAAAACACTCTTATGCGTATTAAGAAGCGAAACCGTCCGTCGGCAGCTGATTCTATGGCTTTTCTGAGACGGGACGTGGGCAGGCAGAAAGCGGGAGCATTGTTCCCTACACTCTAAACCTTGTTAAGGCTCTGTGTGTTTATTTTAGTTTGTGTGTGAGTGTGTGCGTGTGCGAGAAAGAGAGAACTAGAGAGTGAGTGTGTTGTGTGGGTGTGGTTTTTGTGTGAGACCGTGTGTTTTTTAACCTTGTACGAATTTTTACGAGGGAGTCCATACTTTCATGTTGGCTGAATTATGTGGTGCTCTTTGGCAGCAGTTGCAGTGGGGGGCTTTGATCTGCGGCCATAAACTCACGGCAGCCAGGACGGAGCAACGCAGCGCTACGGCAATAGCACTGATGGTGGAGGAGGAGGAGGAGGAGGAGGAGGTGAAGGAGAAGAAGGTTGAGGTGGAGGAAGATGTGGAGATGGAGGTGTAGGGGGGAGGAGGGGGAGACGAAGAAGATGGGAGTGGAGGTGGTGGAAGAGGATGGATGAGTATGGATGAGTATGGACCACGGGATACAACACACACACACACACACACACACACACACACACACACACACACACACACACACACACACACACACACACACACACACACACACACACACACACACACACACACGCACGCTTATCCTTTACACACACCCCAGGGACTGGATGTTAATCCACAACACACGTCAGATGAAAGGAGAAGCACTTCACTATCACAGCAGCGCGATCGGGAGCGGAGGGGGAGCACGCCACGCCACACTACACCACACACTGCACACCTGGCAGCCAGTGATGATCTACGGCCCGCATCAGATGGCGATGAGCAATGAGCATGCATGCAACATACCCGCCAGTGACTTTGACACGACCGTGACCTTGACCTTGACCCTGCCCTTCACTGGCATCAGTCAGTGATCTACGGGCGATGAGCAATGAGCATGCATGCAACATGGGAGAGGAAGAAGATACATTTCCCGCCAGTGACCTTGAGACGACCTTTGACCCCCGACCCTCGACCTTGACCCTGGCGTTCACCGCCATCAGTCAGTGCCCAGAGTGGCATGACTAAGACTGATGACATGATGGGTACCAGACAAACAAGAGACATTGGTACTGCTGTATAATGTGCACATGTGTTGTCAGAAAGAATCAGACCACACTGTCCCTGCCGTGGCCATCCGGTGGGGCACTCGCCTGCCATGCGGTTGACCCGGGTCCTTTGCCGCCCCCTCCCCATCTCGCTCTCCCCTCTCTTCCTGTCTACCTCTAAAAAGTCTAAAAAGAGCAAAAAATATCTTTAAAAAAAAAAGAATCAGACAACACATATAAAGTCAAAGAAGAAGTAAAAGAAACATCTATTTAGATACAGTTGAACAACTGTGTAGTATCATGAATTGACTTTAAACTTGGAACCTGACTTAATGACACCTCTTTTGTCTTGTGGACACATCTCTTGCTTCTTCCTATAAAAACAAAAGTACAGTGTGGCTTGGCAGTGTACACTAATACATTTTCTCTGTGTTTGTGAAGTCATCGTGTGTAGCTTTTGAGGAGCAGAAACTGCTGAAAACAATTATAAGCAGCTAGACTTCTGGGCTTCAAGACATTTCACCTTTCACCTAAAAGGCCTATTCGATTTTGGCATTCTTGATCAATCCAATGGCACACTCTTGCGCACACACACACATCGACAAGTGTGGAAACTGTCAACAAGCTTGCTAATTGTAGAAGCCGTGTGAATGCAACATCATACTTTGGGAAAGTCAAATCTAAGTATCTAAGTAAATTCAAGTAAATTAAAATTAAAGGTACATGATGTTACATATTTGTTACACCATATATTCCACTGTAACTACTGAGTTAAAAAACTGTTATTACTGAAAACACTTGAGCACCTTTAACAAAAAGACAAATGTAATCCAACCAGCTCAGAGTCAGCTGATTGCAAGACAGGTACTGTGGTCCAATGTAACACAGTTACTCGATGAAGTCACCTGTGTGCGAAGGAAACTGTAGCACACGTTTTTTCCCCCTCTACTTTTTAACTTTCAACACTTCTGGTCAAAACTGTTCAAGTCTGACGGCTCTTTCATACGTCAGGCCTCATATACCATCAGGAGTGGCCAGCCTATCCTCACCTCACCGAAGGGGGCAAGTAAGAGTCACCTTTAATGTATAACCACCAGGGCAGGAGAATGGTTTAGTTGTTTAAATCATCGCTGGCCTTGTCCCCCCTCGACTTGACTGGAGGACCACAGCTTTCATCGGCTTCTTTAACGGATGACGGCTAAACGGTCAAATGGTCGCGCGGACTCGACCGGACCGGTGAGCTAATGTTTTCACAAGTAGAAAATGTAAAAACAGGACGAAAAAGGTCAGGGAAAGACATAAAACGAAAAATAAAAGTCAAAGAGAGACAGCGAGGAGGAGGGAAATGAGGAAAAAAAGAGAATAAAAACAGAGGAGGGGTAACGAAAAAAAAAAATGTCTGTGGCCCCTCCAGCGCTTCCTCCATGGTCAGACTTTCCAATATGATAAAGGCAGAGGCAGGTATTAACAGTAGGAGGGATTGTGTTTTGTAAGCCTTCAGGGCTTGTTGTTTTTCTCTGCCTGGGAAAAGGGGGGAAAAAGAAAAAGAAACGAAAAAAAAAGAAGAAAATGTCCGTCCGTCCAAATGGGCAGACATACGCAGCCTGGCTCGCAGTACAAGGGGATTTCTGCCCCTAAATGGAGACAGATCGACTCTTTGTTGCCCTGAGACCCTGGTGTGTGTGTGTGTGTGTGTGTGTGTGTGTGTGTGTGTGTGTGTGTGTGTGTGTGTGTGTGTGTGTGTGTGCGCGCACATTCGTTTGTGTGAGTTGTTCTTGTGTCCAGGTGTGTGGACGTATCCAGGTGTGTGTGTGTGTGTGTGTGTGTGTGTGTGTGTGTGTGTGTGTGTGTGTGTGTGTGTGTGTGTGTGTGTGTGTGTGTGTATGTGTGCATGCGCGCGTACGTGTGTGCGTTTGTTGCTCTGCGAGTTCTTGTGTACAGGTGTGTGTGTGTGTGTGTGTGTGTACATGTATATAAGATGTGTATGTGTGTCTGCCTGTGCTTGTATGTGTGTGTCTGAGTGTGTGTGTGTGTGTGAGCAAGGGAGATGGGGTGTTGAGGTCAAAGGGGTCATCCCAGGTCCAGGGAGGCGGCTGGGGCAGAATACGGTGCCCATTACATTGTATTGACGCCGGGGCCTTTCGGATTACTTTGTCGTGGGCCCAGCCAAAGCTGTCAGCGGCCCTGTAAGTGTGTGTGTGTGTGTGTGTGTGTGTGTGTGTGTGTGTGTGTGTGTGTGTGTGTGTGTGTGTGTGTGTGTGTGTGTGTGTGTGTGTGTGTGTGTGTGTGTGAGTGTGTGTGTGTAATTAATGAAGAGAGGGTCCAATTGTGTGAATGGAGCTCTGCTGTTGGAGATTGGTTATAACAAACAGTAACACACACACACACACACACACACACACACACACACACACACACACACACACACACACACACACACACACACACACACACACACACACACACACACACACACACACACACCAATCTCTACGCTGCAGACAGTAGCCCAGGCACATATAAATCAGGCTGACCTGCAACCCCATGAGTCAGACACAAACACACAGACAGACTGACAGACCGACTGACACACACACACACACACACACACACACACACACACACACACACACACACACACACACACACACACACACACACACACACACACACACACACACACACACACACACACACACACACACAGTAATCTATCCACTGTTTATTCAAAGTCAGTGTGTTGAATTATACGTCACAGTAGCACATTGCTGTGAGTGAGCATTGGCAGGCAGAATCCCCACATTTTAGCTTTGGAGAGTAGCGTCTGTGATTGTGTGTGAGCGTGTGTGTGTGCATGTGTGCGTGTGTCCATACGCGCGCGCGCGCGCGCGTGTGTGCGTGTGTCCATACACTTGTGTGTGTGTATGTGTGTGTGTGCGCGTGCGTGTGCGAGCGTCTATGCGTATGTGTGTGTGTGTGTGTGTGTGTATCTGAGTCCCCACTCCCCAGTCCATAAAAACATCAACGCTTCTCTGAACGTCACCAGTTAATGACTTGCACTTTGAGGGAGACAGAACGGCAATGCAACACACATATCAAGCTTCTAAATCATGCNCCCCCACCCCCACCACCAGACCCTCTGTGTTAGAGGGAGCAGTGCACTGATCATGTTGATTTGCCCTCATTCTCAGGGCCGGATTAAGATGACCCGGGGCCCCTATGCTACAGGTTGCTGTGGGGCCCCCGCCGGAAGGCAAATTTAGAGATAAATTTACATAGACGGTGTCATAATTTCGAGATGGAAATTAAAGGTGACGTTTTTACCAACTGTACTCAACACACAAGATGAAATTTGGAGCAAGAAGGTCCACTTCAAAGGAGACTGGGCCAAAGACGACTGGAGCACACAAGATACGTTTTTCTGATTTTATTGTGGTGCGAGCATGACTAACGTTTCGACACAGTGCGTCTTCATCAGAGTCCTAGAGAGCGCAAGTGACCTCCTTCACACAAGACGAAATTTTCAATATTGCATCTTGACACAATTCTGCAATTTTGGACTGTTGGCCAATCAGGGGCCCCCTGACAGGTGGGGTCCCCTAGGCTGCAACCATATCTAGCCTGTGCATTAATCCGGCCCTGCTCATGCTAATGTCATAAAGACGCAAGCCCTGATTTATTTCACAGCTTGTTTTGGAAGCGCATTTAGTGGTGACGCTGGCGAAATCCACAAGAATGCCTTTCAAAGCAGTCTTATTGATGCGTGCATGCATGCATGAGTGTTATGTGGTGTGGTGTGGTGGGAGGGATGGGTGTGGGGCTGGGTGGGTGGAAGGGTTGGGTGTGTCTGCGAAAGGGCTTTTAGATGTTGGGGAGGGGTGGAGGCTGTGTGCGTGTGTGCGTGTGTGTGTGCGCATAAGTGTGTGTGTGTGTG
>NC_085861.1:49798388-49840888 GCF_034702125.1 Engraulis encrasicolus | reverse complement strand
AGAGAGAGAGGGAGAAAAAATAAAGAAACTTGAGACTGTAAGTAGCATTTACATTGGATGTCCACTTGAACAAGCGACGGTAGCGCAATATGTAGTAGTTTGTTCAAATTAAACTCTACTTAAGATCTGTATTTCAATCAATTCTCTTCTCGCCGTACGCCTCCTAAGGGGCCGTTCAAGAGATTTATTATTAGAAAGGAAAACTGTTTTAGAGAGAAGAATGTTTTCACAACCCAGCCCATATGCATGGACGTCTTTGGCAGTCTACTGTAGGTCTATGTTCTCTCTCTCAGATTACCTCCTGGCCACTTAAAAAAAAAAAGATAAACAATATTTGGAAAAACAAACTTGGGTTCAGTTGATTTCGTATATTTCCTTTTCCTTTTTAATCAAACAAATGAGGGTCAGCATTAAATGAATAAAATAGAAAATAACAAAACCATGTTAGAGGAGATTCTTTCGGGAAGATGTGGGAGAAGAAAGTAAGAAAGAAAGAAAGAAAGAAAGAAAGAAAGAAAGAAAAAAAGAAAGAAAAGAAAGGAAAAGAAAGAAAAACACATTTTCATGTATTGGGGCATTTTACCTAGACAGGTAGCCTATTTTTTTCTCTAATGATCTCACCTACCAGACTTGAAGATCATGTGCTGGATAAGTGAGCTGAGGCTGAGCGGAAGAAAGAATCATCTGGAGAAGTGAGCGGACGGAACAGACATGTGGTTGGGTGGTTGGGGGGAGTGGGGGGGTGGATGGTGGGGTTATGACTTGCTCAAGGCCTGTTTTCCCATCTCTGTCTCTCCCTCGCTTGTGGTTCTGAGCGGCTGGGTTTCCTATGGAGGTTCTGTTCTGACTGAGACGGTCACACGCCGCATGTCTTCATCCCATCCCATCATCTGGACCTGGACCGGACTGGATAGGGTTCTGCCTGTCTGCCAAACGTAAGGGGGAAGATATGTGGCATGAATCGAAAGCCCAGCCCATGAAGTGGTTCCTGATGTCTGAGAATAACATAAAAAAGTAGGCTACCTCCCTGAGTTGCGTAATAGCCTATGTCTCTCCCCGCCCCCGCCCCTCCAAATCTTGGCTATTGTCTACTCTATCTATACACACAAGGAAAGTGAAATGTAGGCAAAACAAAATGATTTATTCCATAATCTGACACGATAATCTCTGTTATGCAGATGTAGATAGTGTTTGCTTCTGGACTGGATCTAGCCCTGTCAGGAGCGAAGGGGGTAAAGGCAGCCGCCCACACAACAGCATGTACTGCGTCTGAGCCGCACTACCATTTGTCTGCTAGCCTGACCCACCCAATCCCCCCCATCGCCCCCCACCCCTCTGTCAGGGTCAGAGTTGGGATGCCGTTTGTGTGGTCCACGGAACCACAGCGTGGACTGAAGTTTACCAGAAACAGGGAATTACAAAAAAAGCCCTGTGTTTATAAGAGATAAGACCCTAAAATGTGTTTAACTGATTTGCAAATCCAGACATTCCACTAAATCTCTATGTCCATGATAGGGCGTGTTAAAACACAGCAGGCCTGGATGGTCCTTAATCACACAGAATTCATTCTTTCCTGGCTAGCTACACAGCCCTAAACAGCTCTAAAAATAACACATAAGTGTACAGCAGACATCAGGTTACTCCAATCTGAGGACGAATGGTATAACTATAATGTTAACTTCTTACTTACTTAATTTAAATTAATCTTACCTAATTGGGCCAACAGACTTGCTGCGGTGTGGACATTTTAATAGGCCTAGGCTATTTCAGATGCTGCAGCATATTTTTTAGGATGGAGTGGGGACAATGGTCAAAATTAATTAATAAGCCGACAAGTTATTTTGATATTTTTCTAATATTGATAACAGAAAGTATGGACTCATGCCAACTTAATATAGAAAATAAAAGTGGTAGTAGTGAGTGAACTGCTGAAGTATGCTGTCCTATTTTTGTCCTTGTGTTTTTTTTTTCCACAACTCGTTCTCGTGGTATCGCGAGACTTGCTCACTTCACTTCGGTATGGCTGCTTCCCAGAAATTGCAGAGGTGTGTTGTGTCTCAAACAGGAAAACATTCTGCATCGATAATCTTCCTCCATGGCTCAGGTGGATATTCTATCCTCAATTAAAACACTGTCTACTGTTATAAGCCGTGTCACCGTACCATGCATTCTGAACACATTCTCCGTTTAGGAGAATCTAGCCTACCGTCAACCTTCATAGATCGGATACAGCGTCATTCAAAGTAGCCTACTACATGCTAGACTAGCAGTCTTGGATAATATGGTGGACAACGTGACACGGATGAGCTTTTATCATAAAATATCCTTGTCATGTCGTACAATTATCCTTGTCATGTTATCGGCTTGGTTGTTTTTTTGGATCTCGCGTTTGATTTTTCTTCACGCGCTCTGTTTTCGAGGAAAACTATCTTGGGACGGAAGAGTGCACGTCTCATCTTGAATGTGAACATCTGTTTATCTTTAGACAGCATTTATTTATTTTGGGATAAATTGAGATAAATGATCGCGACCTCGCTCAGAAGTAAAGGGTGGGCGTTGTTTCCCACTTGCTAATGAAACAACGCTTTACTAGTCTCGTTCAAACACATTCAGAACAAGCATGACACGGCTCACAAACACAGTAAAAACAAACCGAGGCGGAAAGCGCAGTTTGTGTCCAAGAACAATTGGAACTGAGTGTATGAAAGGGGGGCTTGGTCTTTGAAGTTCACAAGAGGCAGTCTTGTTAGACTAAAGATTAAGTTGTAAGATATGCTGGTTATTGAGATTTATTGATGAACTCTTCACCTGCTGTGTGTGTAGGAGACACGGGCTTGGGTCTCCGGGCATGGGTCCGAGACACGTTTCACTTGGCGTTCCCCCACATCAGAATAATCTATCCCACGGCTCCCCCCAGGTGAGTGAGTGTCCCCTGACCGCCATGACGTCTTCTCATTATAAAGTAAACAGTACTATATTACCATTCAGCTGTTCATCATATATCAGACAGTCCACGACCAGGCGAAATAAAATGCAATTCAAACAGTATTAGCCCAAGCAGTATATTAGCCTATGTCTAACTAGAAATTTAGGCTACTCAGAGAGTGCAGGGAGCTGTTTGATAAAACATTTGTCTTTTAAAGTCTTTCTGCCTTGTTTTTGTGGAGTTATAAACCAGAATGTCAAAATGTGCCCTATCCCGTAATGGTGAAGAAGAAAAAAAGGCCTAGGCTACTGGATCACCTTCCTTCTTGTCATTTCCATCAACTACACAACATTTCATTAAAATCTACGCATAACTTTGTAAATCTTCCCACTGACAGACAGACAAACAAACCAACACCACTGAAAACACTTCCTTGGCGGAGGTAAAAATATAACCTCCTTGGCGGAGGTAATAAAAATGATCTTAAATTTAATATCACTAGTCACTATTGTTAGGTTTAGTATGTTATAATAGAAGACTATGTGTGGGCTAAATGGTGTGTCTGCTGATGGACACTGATGCACACTCATGTGCCAGCAAATATTGTTCCTGTTTATAAATGTGTAAAATTCCTCACAGATGTTGATTCAGGATGGCTTGGCCAACTTTGCTTATGTTTGCTGGATATGGGTGAAAGACTTTGCATGTTGCACAGCATGTTTACAAAATGCATTTTATAAAAGTTCTATGAATGCACAACCGAAAAGAAGAAGGGCATGTGTTGTTTTTTCAGACCCTACACACCAATGCGAGGGGCTGTGTCGAATGTGTGGTTTGACCGCTACAAGATCTCCAGGGACTGCCCCGAGCACCTGGAGTCTGTGGATGCCATGTGCTCCAGTCTGGGCTCCATCGTCCAGGACGAAATCCAGGCTGGCATCCCCAAAGACAGGATAGTCATTGGTAGGAAAACGCACTTTCTCTTTCTGTCTCTGTCTGTCTGTCTCTCCAAACACAGGAAACACAAACACAGAATAGTCATTGGTAGGAACACACCCTCTCTTTCTGTCTATGTTTGTCTGTCTCTGTCTCTCAATTCAATTCAAATATGCTTTATTGGCATGCCTATTGGTAACAGTGTTGCCAAAGCTTACAGATAACATAAAGTGGGTAACAGAACATTACGATCAATTAAGAACATTAAGCATACATGTGTTAAGAATATCTCACAAACACACACACACACACACACACACACACACACACACACACACACACACACACACACACACACACACACACACACACACACACACACACACTTGCATTAAGAAAGTTAAACACACACACACACACACACACACACACACACACACACACACACACACACACACACACACACACACACACACACACTTGTATTTAGAAGGGTTTTTTTTTTTTTAAACACAAACATAAACCCAGAGCAATGTATTATATACTGTTACTGTCCCTCAGGGTGTGGCATGCTGCAACATATTTTGCTGCTGCTTTACAATTCTGTCTTTCTCCAAGAATATAAGCCATCTTTTCATTATCATTTTGTTTGTTAAAATTTGGTATTTCTTCTGCAAAGATTAGAAAATATTGCTGCCTAATTTCTTCATATTTTGGACAGTGGAGCAGAAAGTGCATCTCAGTCTCAACCTCATCAGTCGTACAGTGACCACATATCCGCTGATCTCTTGGTAGCCATGTTTTTTTATAGCGTCCTTTTTCTACAGCTAGACAGTGGTCTCTGCTTTGTATCTCTGACTGTGTAGAGATACTCTGCCAATTCATAATTTCTTTTTAGTCCAAGATAACATTCTAATTTGGATTGTGATTTGGTCTGATTCTCCCAGTGTTCCAGGTATGTGTATTTGCATTGTTTCATAATTTGATTTACTCTGATTTCAGCAGGAATGTTCTGAGGTTGATGAGTTAGTGAGTTAGGAGGTTTAGTTAAGCTTAACTTCAGAAACAACTGACTGAGGGGATTGGTATTAGGGCTAACCTCTTGGGGTTTAAATGCTTGGGACTTTATAGTGTTTTCTTCACTGAATTCTAGATGTGTCCAAAGCTTTAGGGATCTTTTTTGTATATTTATTGCCAATGGGAATCTGCCTAGTTCTGCCCTGCATGCATTTGTGGGAGTTTTCCTTTGGACTCTGAGGATATTTTTGAGAAACTCTGCATGTAGGGATTCTATGGGATGCTTGTCCCATCTAGTGTAATCTAGCTTACTGAGTGGGCCCCATACTTCACATCCATAATGCAATAGGCATAATGACACTGTCAAATATTTTACACCAGATTTTAATTGGAATTTGAATTTTGTAAAAGTTTCTTTTGATGACGTAGAGAGCTCTACGAGCCTTTTCTTTTAGCGCATTCACTGCGAGGTCAAAGCTTCCAGAGGCGCTGAGTGTCAGGCCTAAGTAGTTATAGGATAAAGAATGTTTTAGGATGGTGTTTCCTAGTGAAAAGGTGTCTGGTTGCCTGCAGTCTGGGTTTTTTTCTGGAAGATTACAATCTTTGTTTTTGCCAAATTAACTGTCAGGGCCGAGTTCTGACAGAAATGCTCTAGAGTGTTCAGGTGCCGTTGTAGCCTTTCTTTTGTGGGCGACAGCAGCACTAGGTCATCTGCAAAGAGCAGGAATTTAACTTCCATGTTGTTTAGGGGGAGTCCAGGGGCTGTAGATTGTTCCAGTTGTACCGCTAACTCATTAATATAGATATTGAACAAAGTAGGACTCAAACTACAGCCCTGTCTCACCCCGCGTCCTTGAGTGAAGTAATCTGTTCTGCTGTTATTCATTTTTATTGCACATTTGTTACATGCTTTTGATTAAGTCGTATGTTTTACCACCTACACCACTTTGCAAGATTTTGTAAAAGTCCATCAAGCCAGATTGAATGAAACGCTTTTCTCTCTCTCTCTCTCTTTATCTCTCTCTCTC
This sequence comes from Engraulis encrasicolus, assembly GCF_034702125.1. NCBI lineage: Eukaryota > Metazoa > Chordata > Actinopteri > Clupeiformes > Engraulidae > Engraulis > Engraulis encrasicolus. The sequence continues at coordinate 49,834,981 of NC_085861.1, read as the reverse complement.
TCTCTCTCTCTCTCTCACTCACTCTCTCTGCCTGTCTGTCTGTCTGTCTGTCACTCTCTCTGCATATCTCTCTGTCTGTGCCTCTCTGTCTCTCTCTTTCTGTCCTTCTCTCTCTCTTGCACACACACACACACACACACACACACACACACACACACACACACACACACACACACACACACACACACACACATACACACACACACACACTCGCTCTACACACACTCACGTACACACACACACTCACGTACACACACACACTCACGTACACACACACACACACACACACACACACACACACACACACACACACACACACACACACACACACACACACACACACACACACAGTGTCAGGATTCAGTTCCCCCGACCACCTAATTAACGAGAAAAAATCAGAGAAAAATGCTACTTATCAATTTTGTCATTCCTTTCATCCTCCGCCAGTAATATTTTTAGCCTCAGTAGATGCTTAGCTCCCTTAACGCTATATAGCATGAAATACTTCAGTTATCAGGACATGTCAGATGTAAGTAATGTCGAAATGAAAGCCATGCAGCCCAAGTGAAAATGGCTGTGGGACTATTAAAAAAATAACATCCAAGGTAAGGTTCCCACAGGAAATGCAGTACAGAGAGAGAGGTCTGGGGTGGGGGGTGGCCTCACCAGGGCCAGATCAAGATGACCTGGGGCCCCTAGGCTACAGGTTCCTTTGGGGCCCCCCGGAAGAAGAATTTCATGACAAATTTACGTATACAGTGTCTTAATTACGAGCTAGGAATTAAGAATAACACCGATTGTACTTAACCGATTGTACTTAACATTACAGCTCAATTACATTACAGCCCTGGCAGGCGGGGGCCCTAGGCGGCAGCCATATCTAGCCTGTGCATTAATCTGGACCTGGGCCTCGCAGTCAGGCAGTTTAGCCTGCTTGCTTTAGCTAGCTCAGTCACAGGGTTGAGGAAGTGCACTGTGCTTTTTCCACAGTGCAAGAAGCGGTGCTTCCCCCTTTTGGACGGGAGATTAAAGAGTTAACTGACAGGCCAAGATATATAAATATACAAAATAGTTGTGAATTCTTGAAAGGGCTGTCGCGCTCAAACACACACACACACACACACACACACACACACACACACACACACACACACACACACACACACACACACACACACACACACACACACACACACACTTGTGTACTCTCCTGCATGTGGATAGAGAGACAAAAGGGAAAGAATCAGAGAGGGGGGGGGGAAGAGACAGACAGACAGACAGACAGAAGGAAAGATGGAAAGAAAGAAAGAACGAAATAAAGAAGAAAAAGCTTTTGTGTGAAAGGTCTTGTGTGGAGGGAGAGAAAAGCCCCTAAACTTGGTTCCAGGGAAGCTGATTGAGAAAACACATGTGCCTGCGAGACTGCTGAAATATGATCTTCCTAAATCATAACATTTTGTCATTAACTATAAATACTCATTGGAGTCGGTCTGCACCGACTGCCGTGGACTAAAACGTGCACGAGAGGGAAACAGAGTAAACGTACACGCACACTAACACTCTCACACACAGAGACATACGTACTACAGTATGCACACACACACACACAGACTCAAGACTATCCACCCGTCTCTCTCTCTCTCTCTCTCTTTCTCTCTCTCTCTCTCTCTCTCTCTCTCTCTCTCTCTCTCTCTCTCTCACACACACACACACACACACACACACACACACACACACACACACACACACACACACACACACACACACACACACACACACACACACACACACAGGCTTGCCTGCCTGCCTGCACCCTCAGTCCACTTCCAGAGCCGACGGCCTGACAAGTGCCAGGACTTTCCATGGAAAACGTTCTTCAGGAGGGCCGCCGGCAGACCGTTTCAGTGTGTGTGTGTGTGTGTGTGTGTGTGTGTGTGTGTGTGTGTGTGTGTGTGTGTGTGTGTGTGTGTGTGTGTGTGTGTGCGAGCGAGAGAGAGAGAGAGAGAGTGTGTGTGAGAGGTAGAGAGAGAGAGAGAGAGAGAGAGAAAGAGAGTGTGTGAGAGAGAGAAATTGTCCTGTCTCCATCTTTCAGGGGTACTGGTCCATGGGAAAGGCCCAGGAGACAGAGTGAAAGACAATGGCGGTGTGTCTGTGTATGTGCTATGCATGAGACAGAGATATGATATCACACACACATAGGCCTCGCCAAGCAAAGAGTGCGTTGGTGCGCGCGCGCGTGTGTGTGTGTGTGTGCGTGTGTGCGTGTGTGCGCGCATGTGTTTGAGGGGGTCGGCGTCTAGTGTGAAGAAGAGTGCAAGGGAGCTCTGAAACACAAGAGGAGCAGAGAGAGACAGTGCGGGGTCAGTTACTCCTCCTGCTGGTGCAGTCAGTCAGTTGGAGGATCAAACCGGCCACCTCGCTGCAGGACCAGGGGGGGATGAAAGACTGATGAGATTTGGGGAAGACTTTGGGGAGAATTTGGTGTCTCTTTTAGAAAAAGAAAAATATAGGCTTATTTGTCGTTCTGTGGATTGGACAGTGAAGACAGGGCTGCTGAAAGCCTTAGCTAGGCCTGGGACAGACATCTGAAAGGGCCCCAAACCTAATCCATATAATGTAATGAGCATCCAATTCTGTGCCCCCTCTCTCCCTGAGCCGGGGACAAGTGACCCCTTTGGCCAAGCCCTATCAGCTTCCATGAGTGAAGATCATGACAGGTAGAGAGTGGGAGAGAGAGAGAGAGAGACAGGGTATGGTTAAATGACCCAGCCCGGATTCGAACCTTGATCCCCCTGGGCAGGTTGACCATTTTGTGGTTTGGTGCATCAAAGCGATGTGGCACTTCAACCCTTTAGTCAGTGTCTCCTCTCACTGCTTTCCACAAAATACCTGATGGCAGAAGAACACATGGAGGTGTTATCTCCTCTTCTCTCTCCTCTCCTCTCCTCCTCCATCCTTTCCTTTCCTGTAGAGCCCCCTATCCTGCACACAGGCAGCAATACTTGTGGCTGCTAGGCGTGTGTGTCTAGGCCACTAGGCCAGCAGTGTCCTCTTCTTCTACTCCGTCTGTTCTTACACTTGTCATCATCCTCACCTCCTATGGCAGTGCCCTGTTCTCCTTCTCTTTCTCCTCCTCCTTCTCCTCCTCCTCCTCCTCCTCTCATCATCGTCTCTCCTCTTGTTTTCTCCTCCTGCTCTCCTCCATCCATGTGTGGCTGTCCTCCTTCCCTCATCTACTCCTCCATCCGTGTCCAATGGTGTCCTCCTGTCGCTGACCTCCTCCTCTCCCCCTCCATCCTTGAGTGGCAATGTCCTCCTCTTCTCCTCTTCCTCCTCCTCCATTCGTCCTCTGTTGACCTCTTCTCCTCTTCCACCCCCATCTCAGCTCCTCTTCCCCTCCGTCCATGGCTGGTGGTGTCCTCCAATTCTCCTCCTCCGTTCGTTATCGTCCATGAGTGATGGGGTCCTCTTCTTCCCTTCTCTTGTTCCTCCTCCTCGATTTGTCATTGTCCTCTCCTGTCCTCTTCTCCTCCTCTACCCTTTCCTGTCTCCTCCTCCTCTGCTCTCCCCCTCCCTCCACTAGTGGTAGTGTCTCTCTTTCTTTTCTCCTGCTCCTGCTCCTCCTCCTCGATTTGTCATTGTCCTCCCCTGTCCTCTTCTCCTCTTTCATCTCTCATCCTTTCCTGTCCTCTCCTCCTCCTCCTCCTCCTCCTCCACTTCGCCTCTCCCCATCCGTTCATGAGTGGTGTGGTCCTCTTCTTCTCTTTTCTCCTCCTCCTCCTCCTCTTCCACCTGTTGTCATCGTCATCTCCTGTCCTCTTCTCCTCTTCCACCTCTCCTCCTCTCATTTCCTCTTCCTCTTCTCCTCTTGTGTCCATGGGTTCTTTCTAAAATGCGGACTCCCGTCCTCCCTTGCTCATTTGCCTCCTTGTGGCCTTGTGATGACGTCACCGGCAACTACAGAATTGTACTTCCATATCTCGCAAAAGCTCAATGCTAATGTCATTTTCTCATTTTGCAAACGGGATGGTGAATGAAGAATAGTCCCTCAAAAGTTGTTGTGGCTAGGCTGACAGCGGGGAAACGTAATTGTTTTCTCCACGGAGGCCGGGCGTCAGCACAACGCGAGGCCACAAGCACAGACCCGCGGATGGGAGTCCGCCTATTGCAAGGGTGGGGAACCTTTTTCATTCGAAGGGCCACTTCAAATTGCTCCAAGGGCCGTAAAAGTCCTCCAAAGGCCATACAATGAACACAAACCAGGATTTCCCCCTGCAATTTAGGCCTATATTGAAGGCAGCCACCTGTACAACAGACCGCACCTTCTCTAGTTCACCTGAATATAGCCTAATTGTATTGCAAATGGAATTTCTAAGATTCCTTTACAAAATGTCATATTTCATGTCAAGGTGAATAACATTAAAATTATGTCGGGGGACTGATAAAACGGCTTCAAGGGTCGCAAATGGCCCTCGAGACATAGGTTTTCCCACCCCTGGCATATTGGAATCCACCCCATGAGTGGCGTTGTCCTCCTGGCTTCTGCCACAGGGGTGACTGGCACTGCTGCACTTTCCCAGATGTGTGGCTCAGAATGCCCAGACGGACCCAGATGTGCAAGATTAAGGGGAAAGGGGGCGCGTAATAAAGGTGACTTTTCCAGAGACTTGCAGACTTGATGATGTGGAACTAAGGGCTAGCTTTCATTTTCACACTGTTCTCACCCCCCTTTCCTGTCATTTTTTCCCTTTCTTTTCATTTCTTTTCTATCTCTTTTTCTCCATTCTGTCCTCTCTGTCCTCATATTGTTTTTTTCTTTCCGAGTTGTTTTCAGCAGTTAGCCTGAACCTGACTGATGAAGTCAAATACCTCTGTGGATGTTGTGTTTTCTTCAACACACGGCTCTTACGTGTTGAAAACTTTGACATTGTTCTTTTGAGTGTTCCTCGGCCACTCTCTTGAGTTCAATGCGTGAAGGAAACCAGTTGCCTGACTTTTGTTTAATTATGTAATTGACTGACCAGACTTAACACGCACGCACGCACGCACGCACACACACACACACACACACACACACACACACACACACACACACACACACACACACACACACACACACACACACACACACACACAAGCAGAGAGAAGAGAGAGAAAATTGGATGGGAGCGATTCCCCCTGTCATGGCCTGGGAACATTTTGCAGTCAGGGCACAAGACTGTCACCAGTTTTTTCCTGCCGACGGTGAATCACGGCGTAATTAACTCTTCTGGTTAATTAGAAGCAGATGGCCCCTCGGCGAAAATGACCAACCAGCCAGCGATCATCACAATCCCCCCCCCGCACTAAAAACAACCCAAAAAGTCAGACCAAAACCTCTAACCTCACTCACACACACAGGGACACTGACAAGGGGGGGGGACCAATGGGTCAGTTTTCCCGGGCCCTGGGAAAGAGGGGGCCCAGAATTGGGTCCTCATGACATTGTATGTATTGGTTGGGGGGCCCCTTCAAATGATTTTGTCCCGAGCCCAGTAAATGCTGTCAGCGGCCCTGCCCACACACCACCAAGCCATAACCTGGGAAGCCGACGGGGTAGGTGGGCACAAAGAGGTCAGTTGTCCCAGGTCCAGAGAGAGAGAGGGCAGACAAAATACGATTTTCATTGTAGTATCGCATGCGAGGCCCTTTCAGATGACTTTGCCTTGGGCCTGGCAAAAACTGTTAGGGACCCTGCCCGTAACCCACATTCACTCATTCCCTCCTTCTCTCCCCACGTCCCTAAAAAGTACTGGCTGTTCAAAGGGCGAGTGGCTGTGAGGCGTATTACGCTCTGCATTAAGAAAGCTAGACAGACGTGCCAGCCTGTCCCAACCAGACCATTGCCACAGACACAGACACAGACGCTCCATAACATTCCCGTAATTCCCGACCCAGAGATGGAAAATCCAGGGGTCAGGAAAACTCGAAATTCTCCCAGGTTTTTTTTTTCTCTTTCTCCCTTCCTTTTTTTCCTTCTTTAAAGGAGCAGACAATAGAATTCACAAGCAAGCACGCCTTGCGAAATTGCTGGAGTTGAAGTGACAGTCACTGTAGCAGAAAATGAATTGCCCCCCCAATGTTTCTGCACAACAATGTACTTTGATCAAAATGTATGTAATTTAAATGAAGTTGAAGTTGAAGTTGGTTTTATTGTCAATTTCTTTACATGCACTGGTCATACAAAGAATTTGAAATTACATTTCTTGCTTTCCCATGCAGACATAGACTAATCTAGGTAAGGACATAGACAGTATAGACATAGACAGTACTCATACATGGACATAAGACAGTCTGGACATAGACAGTGCTCATACAGACATTTAAAGTGCAAGACTGGACAACAGAAGACTTGTAGAGAACATACATTAAGAGGAGGTATTTGTTGTGCTTTTTCTAAAAGTCCTTCATAGCGTTCTGACATAGTAATAGTAGCATTTTGAAGAAAAATAAATATTAAAATAGGTCTATCAAGTACACCAGCAGCTGTGTGTGTGTGTGTGTGTGTGTGTGTGTGTGTGTGTGTGTGTGTGTGTGTGTGTTTGTGTGTGTGTGTGTGTTTAGTGCAGGTAGAAAGTGCGGTGTGCGTCTGTGTGTGTGTGTGTCTGTGTGTGTGTGTGTGTGAGAGTTGTGTGTCCACAGACATCATATATGAAGACTAGATACGTCATCGCGTATTTCAAGCACGTCCGCACAGGTCGGCCATATTAGCGCAGCCTAAACTCTCCACAGACCCCCGTTACACCTGAAGTAAACTGAAGAATTGAAACGTCGAGATACTTAAAAATGTATACTGTTGCTTCGCTGAAATATTGAATGGTAGGGCTCCTTAAAACGTAAGTGTAGACTGGGGTAAAACGCCTAAGAGATGCATCCCTCTTAGCCTATTGTCCAAACATTTAGATAGACCTACAGCAAATACACATTTTAACCATTGCTGTGCATTACGTTGACGGCATGGATATATTCATTGCACCAAAGACGACAGAGATGACGTACTGGAAGAGAGATGTACAGCGCAACAAGTTCATTCTATCTGGATGGCTTTAGCGTCACGACTCATTTTGAACACAAGGTGGAGCTGTCGAAACCAAAGCATATACTACAAGTGAACGTTTATTTGTTATTTTACTGAAAATATAAAAGATTACGTTGTGCATTTGTTTATGGGATCTATTTAATTACATGAATAAGCCTACTGAACTATATTATACATGGTTTTAGACCTATGCACATAATAATATAATGTAATATAATATAATCATATTGTGAATATTCATCACTATGCAGTATCAACATATACTTTCGTTTGGAATTTTTTATACTGTATAAAAAAACAACCCTTTCGAAAATCGATATAAATTTGAGGGAATTATGACCATCTGAAGAGTATACAACACCCAAAACTCACTGCAACTGGTTGAGCCAGAAGGCTGCTTTAACATGACCGCCATGCGCGGACGTTCGTCTTAGATGACGGGAACGCGGACGACGCATCTAGTCTTCCTATATGATGTCTGTGTGTGTGTCAGTGTGTGTATGTTTGGGTTAAGTGCAGAAAGTGCAGTGTGCTTGTGTGTGTGTGTGTGTGTGTGTGTGTGTGTGTGCGTGTGCGTGTGCGTGTGCATGTGCATGTTTTGAGTTAGTGCAGGTTGAAAGTTCAGTCACAAATATAGCTGCAAGCAGCAATGCGGGGCCAAGCAGTAAACTTGCCAGAGCCGCCACGGCAACAGAAGGAAATGCAGCGCCCCCTGTGGTCCAAATCTCGCCAATGTTGGTGTGCATTCCTTGGACGAGAGTGTGATCACGTAAACCAAGTTTAGTTTGAATCCGTTGAAGAGCTGCCGAGATATGAGCTCACTTCCTGTTACCTGTTGGTGGCGCTAGAGAGCTTGGGGTCTGGATTTTATTGTGGGAGGTCATGGGATGGACTAGAATGTGTGCAAAAAATCCTAACAGAAATTGACTAACGGTTGCTGAGCTATGACCTCACTTCCTGTTTTGCCACCTTTATGACAATTTTGATTGGCTGTCACCGGCAAACGACAAGAGGTGTTCAAAATTCTTTCCTCTCCCTCCTCCCTCTCCCTCCCTCCCTCCCTTCTTCCCTCTCTGTCCCTCTCCCTCTCCCTCTCCCTCTCTCTCCCTCTCCCTCTCCCCCCTCCCTCTCCCTCTGTCTGTCTGTGTGTGTGTGTGAGGAGGGGGTGGGGGGTGCGGTGCAGGGGCTGGGGCAGTGGGGCTTGACCCCCTGCCGAGAATGGTGTCAGTGAACGTGCGCAAGGGGAGCAGAGGAGACAGAGAGATGAGAAAAAATCCCTCCATTCTTTCCACAATTTTTGAATGGCTGCTGTGAGCTGATAGTTTTTTCAATCGTTACGAAAATCCATACCTGGGTGCAACATGATGTGAGGATGACCTGTGTACCAATATTTTGAAAATTGGGAGTACGGTTCAAAAGATACAGGCAAGAATGTAGCTAAAATTATGACCTGCTGGTGGCGCTACAGAGTTTGAGCTGGGGATCAGATTTTTTTTGTGGTAGGTCATGGGATGGACTACTATGTGTGTACAAAATCCCAGCCTAATTCGACAAACGGTTGCTGAGATATGACCTCACTTCCTGTTTCGCCACGTTTACGACAATTTTGATTGGCTCTCACGGCTAAACGATAAAAGATATCCAATATTCCTGAAGACCCCATGTGTAGCTCAGTCCAGAGATACTATATACCGAGTTTTGGGAGAAATGGTCAAAAATTGCGGGAAAATTAACATTTTTATTGAATTTTACAAAGTTCAAAATGGCGGGAAACCTATCCAGGCAGAAAATGACGTCATAGGGTGCGTTGGATTCGTCTTGACTCAAGGATTCCAGGGATACCAAGTTTATGAAAATTGGCCCAGCGGTTCAAAAGTTACAAGCAGAAATGTACCTGCAACTTTGACCTGCTGGTGGCGCTAGAGCGTTGGGGCTGGGGTCCTATAAATTGCTGTGGGTAATGCTGAGACTGCCCCGAATGTGTGTGCCAATTTACAGCATTTTCCTGCCTACGGTTCTATGGGCTGCCATAGACTTGCAGAGGGATAGGAATGGTGACTAGAGAATAATAATAATTAAAGCTGCGAGCAGCCTTGGCGGGCCCTCGCACCTACGGCCCAGGGGTCGTGGCATATCGCCCTGCTGTAATACACCTACACCTGTTAAAAATGAATCAAGCATAACAATGAGGTCGGTGAGGGTGTCATTGTAGTAGCACTGCTGTTGCTTCCTTCACTCGCAAAGTCCACACAATTGATAGGGATGGGACCTATTTAGCACACAACCTGATCAATGTCTTGCTCTCTGGAAGTATAAACTCATTTTGTCTGTTGGTTTACACTCTCTCATGTGATGCGGTGTGCACTTCCACACACAAAGACACCCCCCCTCCCCCTTACACACACACACACACACACACTTGCTGACACACAGACACAGACACACACACACACACAGACACACACACACAGACACACACACACACACACACACACACACACACACACACACACACACACACACACACACACACACACACACACACACACAGTCATCTGAACTTAAGCTCCAAATGTTGCTGAAATGTTGATTGCAGGGGGTTCTATTGAGTCTGACATTTTTGGATTTGTAAATGCGCCATACTGAACAACCATGCCATGTAATTTTTACAAGCAGAAATGGGGACCTGAAAGTTCTTCTGGGATGTCATAAGATAGCCAAGAATGTGTGTGACAATTCCCAAAAGATGCTTACCATGGGTTGCTGAGATATGACTTCACTTCCTGTTTGGGGGTGTTAGGAGGATTTTGATTGGCTGTCACGGCCAAACCGTAAAAGATGTAATAAAACCCTTTTACAAATCTCTTCAGAGTGCTCCTGAAATTATATGTATCAAGTTTTGTGGAAATCAGACGAAATTGAAGGATTAGGAGCATGTTATCGATTTTCAGCAGATCCAAAATGGCGGACATTCTGAAACGGTGGGTATGATGTCATGGAGTTCATTGAATTCGTCTTGGCCCAAGGATTTCAACGCTACCACCAGATTTAAAACTGAGCATGCGGTTCAAAAGTTACAGGCAGAAATGTAGCTAAAACTTTGGCCTGCTGGTGGGTGGTGACTTTGAACTTTGAACTGCTGGTGGCGCTAGAGTGTTTGAGCTAGCGACCTGATATTTCTTGTGGGGAGTCATGGGATGGTCAAGAATGTCCGTAACAATTTGCAGAACGTTCTGACCATGGGTTCCCAAGATATGACTTCACTTCCTGTTCAGCGACGTAATCCAAAATGGCTGACATTCTATAATGGTGGATATGATGTTCGTTGGTTTCGGCTTGGTTCGTTGGATTCGGCTTGGCCCAAGGATTTCAACGCTACCACTAGATTTAAAATTGAGCGTGCGGTTCAAAAGTTACAGGCAGTAATGTATCTAAAATTTTAACCTGCTGGTGGCGCTAGAGAGTTTGAGCTAGCGACCTGTATTTTTTTTTTGGTGGGTCATGGTATGGACGGAAATGTCTGTGACAATTTACAGAACATTGTGACCATGGGTTCCCAAGATATAGCTTCACTTTCTGTTTGGCGACCTTTAGGCCGTTTTTGATTGGCTGTCACAGCCGAACGAACACATTACCGCAAAATCCATTCGATAAGTTTTGTTAGGCTCATTTCAGAGATGCTATATACCGACTTTCAGAAAGATTGATCAAAAATTGAGGGAGGAATAGCATTTTTACTGATTTTCCATGCGCTGCTTGGCCCCTAATTATCTCACTTCCTGTTGGGTGTGGCCATGGCAACCCATTGACTTTTTTGTTCGTCTTAGTGAGATACACACCCCCAACAAATTTGGAGTCTGTAACTTGTACTTATATCGGCCCTAGCTTTGACCTGCTGGTGGCGCTAGAGGGCTTAAACTGCAGACCTGATATTTCTTGTGCAGGGTTATGGTATAGACAAGAAGGTCTGTGGCAATTTGCAGGAGATTATGTCCCTGGGTTTTCAAGATATAGCATCACTTCCTGTGTGGCGACTTTAAGTCTGTTTTTCATTGGCTGTAACGGCCAAACAAAAACATTACCGCAAAATCCACTCGATAACTTTTGTGAGGCTCAATCTAGAGGTGCTCTATACCGACTTTCAGAGAGATTGATCAAAAATTGAGGGAGGAATAGCATTTTTACTGATTTTCGATGCGCTGCTTGGCCCCTAATTATCTCACTTCCTGTTGGGTGTGGCCATGGCAATCTGTTGACTTTTTTGTTTGTCTTAGTGAGATACACACACACACAAATTTTGGAGTCTGTAGCTTGTACTTTATACCAGCCCCGCTCCATAGGCCTACGCATTTAGGGGGCGCTATTCTGTGCCCGGACCCAATCCGGACCCGAGCTTCTGGTTCTGAGTAGCGGTTGCCATGTCCGACCACCATGCCAAAGGGCGTACCACCAAGTTCTTCTCAGACAAAATGGGCGACCCAAACAACGAGCAAGAAGCGAAATAATAATAATAATAATCCGAGCAAGAACAATAGGGCCTCGCACCCTCCGGTGCTCGGGCCCTAATAAATATAGCTGCAAGCAGCAATGCGGGGCCAAGCAGTAAACTTGCCAAAGTCGCCACGGCAACAGAAGGAACTGCATCGCCCCCTTTGGCCCAAATCTCGCCAATGTTGGTGTGCATTCCTTGGAGGGGGGTGTGCTCACGTGAACCAAGTTCATTTTGAATCCCTTAAAGGGCTGCCGAGATATAAGCTCACTTCCTGTTACCTGTTGGTGGCACTAGAGAGTTCGAGCTGGGAATCTGTATTTTTCCCTCCCTCCCTCCCTTCTTCCCTCTCTGTCCCTCTCCCTCTCCCCCCTCCCTCTCCCTCTCCCTCTGTCTGTGTATGTCTGAGGGGTGGGGGTGGGGGTGGGTGGGGGTGCAGGGGCTGGGGCAGTGGGGCTTTGGTTGACACTTTAAAGCAATAGCAGAACTACGCACACACATAAGCTCTAGTCCTCTTGTGTGTCCAGAGACCCCCTGCCTAGAATGGTGTCAGTGAACGTGCGCAAGGGGGGCAGAGGGGACAGAGAGATGAGAAAAAATCCCTCCATTCTTTCCACAATTTTGAATGGCTGCTGTGAACTGATAGTTTTTTCAATCGTTACGAAAATCCATACCTGGGTGCAACATAGTGTGAAGATGACCTGTGTACCAATATTTAGAAAATTGGGAGTACGGTTCAAAAGCTACAGGCAAAAATGTAGCTAAAATTTTGACCTGCTGGTGGCGCTACAGAGTTTGAGCTGGGGATCTGATTTTTTTCGTGGTAGGTCATGGGATGGACTACTATGTGTGTACAAATTCCTAGCCTAATTCGACAAACGGTTTCTGAGATATGACCTCACTTCCTGTTTTGCCACTTTTACGACATTTTTGATTGGCTGTCACGGCTAAACGATAAAAGATATCCAATATTCCTTGAGACCTCATTTGTAACTCAGTCCAGAGATACTATATACCGAGTTTCGGGCAAATTGGTCAAAAATTGACGGGAAATTAACATTTTTATTGAATTTCACAAAATTCAAAATGGCGGGAAAATTATCCTGGCGGAAAATGACGTCACAGGGTGCGTTGGATTCGTCTTGACTCAAGGATTCCAAGGATACCAAGTTTATGGAAATTGGCCAAGCGGTTCAAAAGTTACAAGCAGAAATGTACCTGCAACTTTGACCTGCTGGTGGCGCTAGCGGGTTGGGGGTGGGGCCCTATAAATTGCTGTGGGTAATGCTGAGCTGGGCCCGAATGTGTGTGCCGATTTACAGCATTTTCCTACCTACGGTTCTATGGGCTGCCATAGACTTGCTAAGGAGAGGAAAGAGGTGACATAATAATAATAATAATAAGAATACCAGCTAAAACAGTAGGGGCCTTCGCCAGCTTCGCTGCTTGGCCCCTAATAATGAAGAAAACCTACTAACTCTATAGGGGCCTTCGCCAGCTTCGCTGCTTGGCCCCTAATGAAGAAAACCTACTAACTCTATAGGGGCCTTCGCCAGCTTCGCTGCTTGGCCCCTAATAAGAAAACCAGCTAAAACAGTAGGGGCCTTCGCCAGCTTCGCTGCTTGGCCCCTAAATATAGTAGTGCAGGTGGAATGTTCAGTCGCAGATATGGTGGTGGGGATGAGGGGGGGGGGTTGTCAGTGGCCTGGCTGGCTAGAGGCTGACAGTGGAGGGAGAGTGGGTTGAGTGTTCAGTATCTTGATTGCTTGGTGCATTGAGCTGCTTGCAAGCCTGGTGGTACGGGAACGGAGGCGCCTGTACCTCTTCCAGAGGGCAGGAGGCTGAACAGTTTTTGTGCAGGGTGGCTTGTGTCTTAAATGATCATCAGTGCTTTCCGGATGAGGCGTGTGGTGTAAATGTCCTGCAGGGAGGGGAGTGGTACTCCAATGATCTTCTTCGCTGTGTTCACAACACGCTGGAGTGTCTTCCTGTTTTTCTCCGTGCAGCTTCCTCCCCACACTGTGATGCAGCTGGACACGACGCTCTCTATGGTTCCTCTTTAGAATGTTGTCATGATGGAGGGTGTAGCACTTGCCTTCTTTAGTTTGCGCAAGAAGTAGAGACGCTGATGGGCCTTCTTCGCCAGTGATGTAGTGTTGGTGGTCCAAGAGAGGTTGTCGCTGATGTGCACTCCAAGGAACTTGCTGCTGCTCACTCTCTCCACAGCATCACCGTCGATGGTCAGTGGTGGCAGTTGTTTTTGGACCCTCTGAAAGTTGACAACAATCTCCTTGGTCTTGTTGACATTCAGCAGGAGGTTGTTGTCTTTGCACCATCTGGCCAGCAGGTCTACTTCTTCTCTGTAGTGAGTCTCATCGCCCTTGGTGATGAGGCCCACCAGTGTTGTATCATCCGCAAACTTCACTAGATGGTTAGTGCTGTGGGTCGTTGTGCAGTCATGTGTCAGCAACGTGAACAGCAGGGGCTGAGAACACAACCTTGCGGAGCCCCCGTGCTCAGGGTCAGGGTGCTTGAGGTGTTATTCCCTACCCGTACTGCTTGTGCTCTCTGCATCAGGAAGTCCAGCAGCCAGTTGCAGAGGGAGGTGCTGAAACCTAGTTTGTCCAGTTTTCTGATGAGTTGTTGTGGTATTATGGTATTGCATGCTGAACTGAAGTCAATGAACAGCATTCTCACATATGAGTCTTTATTGTTCAAGTGGGTGAGGGCTGGATGGAGGGCAGAGCAAATTGCATCCTCCGTGGATCGCTTGGCTCGGTATGCGAACTGGTAGGGGTCCAGGGTGGGGGGTAGGGTGGCTTTGATGTGTGACAGGACTAACCGTTCGAAGCACTTCATATTTATGGGCGTCAGTGCTACAGGACAGTAGTCATTGAAGCATGATGGTGATGATTTCTTCGGCACGGGTATGATGGTAGCAGCTTTGAAAAGTGATGGGATGACTGCTTGCTCCAGAGAGATGTTAAAGATGTCTGTGAAGACATCCTTCAGCTCTTCTGCACAAATGTACAATTATTAATTTAAAATTAACATCACTAATGTACACAGATGTTGTAGTGGAGATGAGTGGAATGTGTCTCTGTTTGTCATAGAAGATGGTCCTGTTTAATTGTTCTCTGTGTTTTTGTCCCAGGTGGGTTCTCCATGGGGGGAGCCATGGCTTTGCACCTGGCCTGTAGGCACCACCCAGATGTTGGAGGGGTCTTCGCACTGTCCAGCTTCCTCAACAAGGACTCAGTCGTCTATCAGGTGAGGGTACTGTAAGCTCTCTCCCCTTCATCTTTCACATGAGAAATGCATGAATGAATGAATGAATGAATTAACCCATTTTAGCCTAAGCTGTTTTAGGGAAAAGATGCCCTCTCCCTATTAAAACCTAAATATCATGAAAATGTGAAATACGTTGTGTTTAAACGCTAGAACCTTCATTTTGCACTAGAATGTGTTCATTCAGCTCTAACATACCCTTGTTAAAGTGGTGGTTCGCTATTTTAGACATTAATCCCTGTTTGTGTGACTTCTGGGGTGAAGTAGAGATGTTCTCATCACAATTTGGACATTTGGTGCTGAACGGAGCATTTGGGTATTCAAGACTGCAGCCCCCCCGCTGCAATCGCTGCAATCGCTGCAATTTTCGGGTCAATTTATCGCTGTCTACCACTGGCCACACGGTGAGTTCCATGTCTTCTCGAACGAAAGTTTAATGCCATTTTGTAATCGATTGCTTGAGTGCTCTATTGGAGTCAATGTAAAGGTGGGGGGGGCTGCAGTCTTGGATACCCAAATGCTCCGTTTAGCACCAAATGTCAAAATTGTGATGAGAACCTCTCTACTTCACCCCAGAAGTCACACAAACAGGGCGTAATGTCTAAAATAGCGAACCACCACTTTAATATAACAGCTCAATGCAGCGTATATGTCGCTCCAGGACACAATGGGTTAATGAATGAATGAATAATCAATGAAAGGAAGAAAGAAAGAAGGAAAGAAAAATAGGACGATAGGGTTCAAACTTCTTTGTTACCAGTAGTACGGTTGATGTACAGTATGACTTACATGTGTCTCTGTTTGTGTTTGTGTGTGCGTGCGTGTGTGCATGCCTGCGATTCTGTACGTCTGTGCGTGTCTCTCTGAGGCGGTGGAGGATCGCCAGGCCGCCGGCATGCCAGAGCTTTTGCAGGTCCACGGTGCCAGTGACGAGCTGGTGCTGCACGAGTGGGGCGAGCAGACCAGCGCCCTCTTGAGGCGGGCGGGCATGAGCGTCTCCTTCCACACCCTGCCAGGGCTCCAGCACCAGCTCTGCGCCCCAGAACTGCAGCTGCTCCGGGCCTGGCTGGTGCGCAAGCTGCCCCCCCTCGACCAGGAGACCCAGGAGGATGACTAGCACCCAGATTGGATAGGAAGGCGATCTGCCCTACAAAGGCAAAGTGCCGCAACTACGCCAGGGATGTCAAACTCAGGACCGGGGGCCAAATTTGGCCTTCGGAGCCATTTTGTTTGGCCCGCGAGATCATTTCAAATGTCTATTACAGTTGTCCCACATACACCATTAATGTAAAGCGTAACACGGCTTGAAAATGAAATTTGCTGTGTCACAGGATGTGCAGACACATTTTAACTAACAAATATGATGGGAAAGAGTGTATGTGAAATTTAAACATGAGTATGAAGTGCATGCATGCACAATTTTAGTCCATTAAAAAAAATAATGTTGAGTTCAGCCCGCGACATCATTCCAGATTTAGATTTTGGCCCTTGGTCAATTTGAGTTTGACACCCCTGAACTACACCAACATTGAAACAGAGAAAAAGGCCTCCAAAGTGTTGGTTGGATGTTGTAGGTAGGCTACTGCAAATTTGACATGGCAATATCTCTGAGATGGGACACATTTGGACCATAAGGCTTTGTCACAAGATAAAGGAGGTGTAATGAAGACCATTTTCAGTCTAAACTCATTTTTGACCAAACGTGTGGTTACTGCACTTTGCCTTTGTAGGGCAGTGTTGGTGGTGTCTGCTGTCTGGATGAGCAGGACAGCACTGGTGGTTGGAGACACACACACACACCCGTGCATAGAAATGCACGTACACAGCGATGCGTGGATGCACAATATTGTGCATGCATACAGTACATGTACATAGTATACACACATGCAGTATACGCACAAACATGGATGCATATGGTAATTTCATGTTTGCACAAACACACTCACAGGCACACCACAGCACAGCACAGTTGCATACAGGGAATATTCAGTTTTTTAACAGAATCTTGGAAGTGTTCAGTTTGTGTAAAGAGTCATGTAAAGTCTTTATTCATTACGAATGTGGCCGTATTCCAGTAGCCATATTCCGGTAGCACAGCGCTCTTCCACACATCTAAACAGAACTTGTTTTAAACTGAATACTGCCGCTATTTTGGTCAAAATCGATGTACACGCACACACGCACACACACACACACACACACACACACACACACGCGCGCGCGCGCAAACATGAGTAAATACATACACGCACACACAGACACCTCCACAGGTCACAAACGGGTCACAAAATCACTAAATTCTCAAGGGAATGAATTAAATCTTAAGCACTGTGCAGGATTAAAATGAACGTCTGTGTATCCAATGACCTCATTCACTGATTCATTGTCCTGCCAAAACCATCCTCTTGGTACGTAGTTACCTGTGGCTTCACCTGTGCATTGTGCAGTGTATCAGCATCACATGGAGAGAATGCAGAAAGTATTCATTGTATAGTTCCATTATAGAATGTAATCTGTGAATCAAAGAAAGTTTTCGATTATTAGAGATTATCGTGTATATATGTTGTGCCAATCTATGCATATGTTTGCCAAATGTACCATGAGTGGGGCATATTATACATTATAACATAAGTATATGTGACATTATTGTGTAATAATTGTGTGGAATGCAGCTAAATAGCTGTATCCTCCAAATGCCAGGAATTATGCATTCGATCACATATTTATTGTGGGTTCCATTTTTTTCCCCCTTTGGAAGACTCAGCACTTTCTTCAACAAAACGACTCTAAAATTTGAAATGTGTTTTATCTTGTTTTTATTTGAAATGCAATAAATGTTGTCGAAAGTTCAGTCGCCTGTTTGACTCGTGCAGAAGAGTGTGGAACAATGATCTTACACAGACTGGAACAAGGCTGTAGAATCGGGAGCTTGAGTGCATGTGCTGCAGAGTTGAATCAGAATCAGAAAGAATGTATGAAACTCCGTTTTATAAGTTACTGCAGTGTTTCCCAACCTTTTTTGTATTGTGTACCCCCTAAGCCTTTTTTGATCATACCATGAGTACCCTCCCAGCTATGCCCTATGTCTCTTCCTCTGTCCTTATTTGACTGCTCCTTACTGTTAAGACGTTACGTAGTTATTTACCTGCACTAACCTTCCTAATACTATCATGTGTATTATAAGTACTAGAATTGTGCTTTTGAGAGGTACTGAAATACATTTATGTCGTCAGTAACGTCAGCACGAGGCCACAAGCAGGCAAGGGAGCAAGGGAGGACGGGAGTGAGGATATTAGAAAGAACCACTTACCTTCCAAGCCCCCTGGCTACCACAACAAGCACTGTTCTCAGGCCGATCAGATTGGTGCCAGTGCCCGCACCAGTTACGTTTGGCACTGAAGTACTTACCTGCGAACGACCCACGTCATACCTGGCTCTGACCTTTTCCACACGTGACTGTGTGTTACCCGGGTGAACCTGCTGACGTCCACAGTGTTGTGACGGTTCACATAGAAAAAGTCTTTTTCGATTCGCATTGCGAACCAACTTCCAGTTCGAGGATGCTAAGATCTGTGGTGTGAACAAGCCAGCTGGTTTGCAATTCGGAGTGGGAACGGGCACCGGCACAGTTCTCGGTCAGCTTGAACACGCCATATTTGGCCCTCTCCTTGAGCCTCTGACCTATGACCCTTAAATAGGTCCAGGGCAGGGCTGGACTGGGACTGAAAAATGGCCCGGGCATTTTTGGCATAGACCGGCCCTGAACACACACAGGCCTCTGTCATACTACATCTTGACTTGGCTGAATCCACTGTCTATATTGACGATGGACCAATGGGCCTCCTCCTCTAAATTGTCAGCCAATCCCCAGGAGAAAAAAATGGAAAATGTCCTGTATGCCAGATAACCAGTCCATTCCTGGTCCAGGGGACCCAGAGAAGTCAGTCAGCACCCTTGTTTAGTTTAAACATGTTATTGTGCTGTCTATTTCCCAATGTACTACCTCACAATACATCTGTAACGTTTTCCACATATCCCCGGAAGTGTGCCCAAGACTGCTTAGTAGTAGCCAGGCTGCACCCTCCTAGTGACGCAATACTTTCAGCGTTTCTTCTAGTCAGGCCAGGAGCAATACAAATATTGTTTCTGAGCTCCAGAAACATCAATAACTCCTCCCACTTTGTCGAGAAGCAAACAACCAGTAACAAACCAAGGGAGGCAGGTCAACCATGCTGTTTGGGAAATGTTAATTGTTATGCTCTTGGTCAGACCAAGTCTCGAAGACATTTGAAAGTCGATGATAATCAGGCTAGCCTAGTGGTACCCGTAGCCCTGCTGGGGACCACTGTTATACAGTACACACTGTTACAGGCTACTGTCTTCTCTACCTTCTTTGTTTGCTCTCTCTCTTCCTCCCTGTCCATCTTTTATTTTTTTCGCTTTCCTTCTTTCTTCGTTTTCCGAAGGCCCATTATCATTTTTGTGAGCGTCTAGGCGGGAAATCTGTTGGACACGTGTTCTCCGCAGCAGCACAGGAGGCCCTGGGCTTTACTTGGCCCGGCCGGGCCATTCAGCTAGTGTTTGCTTCTGTAGTGCTTCCACCGTAACGCACGCCGATTCATTAATGCTTATTGGAAGGAAGTGGTTAGCCCGGTGAGCGGGCGAGCGATGAAGCGAGAGAGAGAGAGCAGAGAGAGAGAAAGAGAGAGAGCGTTTGTGTGTGAGTGAGTGAGTTTCCTCCATTGCTTTGCCGTTGTTGCCTTGAGGTCGTCCGGATGTTTTAGCCTCCCCTCCCTCCTCCCCTCTCCTCTCCTCTCCTCTCCTCTCCCCTTGCCACGGCTGAGGGCTGAGGCTCGCATGCTGGCTAGGGCCCGAGGCCAATGCCAACAGTGCAGCAAGCGGCAGCCCTGTGAGCAGAGTGGAGAGTCGGGTCGAGTAGCTTTCAGAAGTAGCGGGAATCCTGACAAGGCCTACCTTTTAAACCAACGTTATGCAAAATGGGCAAGGGAGAAGGGGAAGGGGGAAGTCAGAAAAAAGTGGGAATTTTTTTAAAAAGCACAAAAAAAAACAGAAATGCTGCTGAGCTACTGCGACTAAATCTTTTTGCAGGGATAAGTGAGAGGTTTTTAGGGTTTTGGGTGGAATTTGAGCTGATCTTCTGGGAGGGGGGTCAGATAGGAGTGCAAACACACGCGCACACACAGACAAACACACACGCACACGCGCACAGGACACACGTCTTAGCGTGCATGCAGGAGCGTAATCTGTGGCACTTTATCTGCTTTCAGAGGAGGTCAGGCGGGCCAGGCAGTGGTCCCACTGGGAGCACTGTAGAGGGCAAAACCCCGAGTAAGACATGGGCCAGGGAGGGAGGGCAGGAAGGGACGGAGAGAGGGAGAGAGAGAGGGAGGGAGGGAGAGATAGATTGGGGAAGATGGAGGAAGGGAGGGAGGGAGGAAAAGAACAAGAGAGGAGAGGAGGTGGAGGAAGAGAGAGAGAGAGAGTAGCTACTACAGGCAAAGGAACGGACGGAGGGAGCCAGGGAGGGAGAGATAGATTGGGGAAGGGAGGGAGGGGAAAAAATGAGAGGAGAGGAGGAGGAGGAAGAGAGAGAGAGTACTGCAGGCAAAGGAAGGGAGGGAGGGGGCAGCCAGGGAGAGAGAGAGATAGATTGGGGAAGATGGAGGGAGGGAGGGAGGGAGGAAGGAAAAGAACGAGAGAGGAGAGGAGGTAAAGGACGAGAGAGAGAGAGAAAGTACTGCAGAGGCAAACCTCTGAGTAACACAGGGCAGTGAGGTGGGGAGTGAGAGAAGAAAAAAGAGAATGAAGGAGAGAGCGCAAAAGAGGATGATGGAAGTAGAGATGGACTGGAATAGAGGGAGCAAAGGAGTAAAAGCTCACTTCTGAGAGAGAGAGAGAGCAAAAAGGAAGGAGAGAACAAAAGAGAGAGGAGTGGAGGTAGAGAGACTTCACTCTTAAAAAAGATTGGTTAAAATAAACAAAAAATTAGTAGTTTTTAACCGATCTGTTCGATTAATATGTGTCCGAGAAAAATATTAGTCAAAATAACCGATTAGACTTTAGTTAAAATTTCAACCAATCTAGATCGGTTAAAAAACTAACCAATTCTAAATCGGTTGTTTTGACCAATAGATTGGTTATGTTTAACCAATCTTTATAAGTCAAAAATGTACCAATCCCCCAATGGTTGTTTTGACCAATTTGTTCGATTAATATGTGTCCGACACAGATATTGGTTAAAATTTTAACCGATTTGCTTAGTTAGATGGACACTGCAATTACTTCACTCCAAATCAACAGTTTCAAAGCTATATCAATCATAACCAATAACCAAGATTTGAGTTTGTTTTCACAAAGTTTATTAACAATTTAATTTCAAAAGGCTTTAAAGCACTGATCTGAAAGGATGGGGATACAGTAACTTACAGCAATCTGTTCCTTCCCAACACTGATGATAGTAAAGTTGTGTGGACACAACAAAAAGACAGGCTGGTATTGAGGGACATTTAAAAAAAAAGAAAAATCAAAAGCAGAGGTAACATTTTAGGCTTGGTGAGCCGTTTTCAACGAAAATTCAAATTACAAATGCATGCATATTCTGTGACTATTACTTACTTACAAAACGTTAAGGTTGTGCTTGACAACCGGAGAAAACCTCATTGTCAACATGATCTTACTTTAAGTTATATTCAAAGAACAGTACATTTTTGCAAAACAAGGAGGCAAGTATCACTTAGAATGGCATACAATGCTGTTTCTCCAGTACCAGGTAAATTACCTGAATTTGCATAGGATGTAGTCTGCATGTCAGTGGAATCAGAAGTAATTAAAATACACATGGTGTGGAGTGGTGGTGTCTGCGTAGATGTTTAAAAAAAAATGTCCTGTGACTACAGAGCAACTTGAAGTGAGAAATGTTCCAGTACCTTGGCCCACTTGTTGGTTGAGATGGTTATATCGTACACATATTCAAAAGAGGCAAAAACTGAGTTAAACTGTGGTGGATATGCCAAGTTACACACCCAGTAGAGCATGAAAAGCTTGTCACTGCGCAAGTCAGGCAATCATCAACAGGAATGGTTACGTTGTCATCCATGGCAGTGATGACACTGCCGTGTCAAACTCTCGCCTCCTAGTAGTGGGGTCCTTGAAACCTTCTCAGTGTCAGTGCCGAGGGATGCAAAGTTGGTTCCAGTCTAAAAGAATTTTTAAGATTTGAGAGAGAGAAAGAGAGAGAGAGAGATACATCAATGGTGCTTAGCCCCATAACGCACGCCATACTAGGGCTGGGCGGTTTTGGAAAAAATGAGCATCACGGTTTTCTTTCTGCACGGTTTTTTGATAAGCGGCGATTTCCCCCCAAATCTTAATCTTTCGGACGAAAAAAAACTGAAATTAAATTTAAAAATGAGATACAATCATGAATTTAAATTAATCTCCATTTCTATTTGATCACTTTTTCATTTCAATATATTTATATTTTATAGTTTATATTTCCCTACCCAAGACTTTAAGTTCCCTTTCAAGTAAAAAGGGTTAATAAATTATTATAAGCAGCTGTTTTTGGCTTTTTTTCCCCAAGACAGCCCAAAACTGCATATTTGTTCTACACCTGGCAACACTACTTGCTTAGTTCTCGTTGTACACCTGGCAACATTGATCACTACGACCGCATGTTGCCTTGCGCAGCGCATGACTAGCGAGTAAACACAGTGGGACAGAAACGGAACAGACTGAAGAGACGCGAAAACAAACGGATTTACTTGACATTGTGTGAATATTTTCTTTGAATTAAAGGCCGAATATAACGTAGAATGTATTTTGTCAGGTAGTTTGTGTCATATGGCGATGTATTTCGCTCCTATTTTGCTCCCAAATCATTTCAAACAGCAATGTAGCAATGTATCTTGTCTGCCCATTGCATTTTGCAAGCTAAGCTAAATTAGCCTCAATGGCAAAACTCAAACGCAGCCTTAACAGCAGTCCTGCACACGCAGTTGGGATGGTAATGAAATACAGTTAAGGATCTGAGAACTGTTGTAGCCTATTAGAATAGCCTTTTATTTAACTTTGTGAGATCAAATGTAAGCTAAGTTGATTTAAATGTTCATCATGATTCATCCATGCCATGTGGGTTCTTCATTAGGCTATGCTTCACTCTCACCAGCTTCTTTAGCGCGATTAACCAATTATTTGTATTGCTTCAATCAACATCTTAAATTGTGTTGACATTTCCTAGTAGAAAAACAACAGTGGACTTGGAGTTGAAATGAAGTGTGACATGAAGTATGAAGTTCACGCACATAGCCTAGTATGAACAACAACAACAAAACCGTCTCTCATCAAAAAGAGAACCTTGTGTAGGTGAAACCGAGATCACGGTTTTTTAACCGTAAACCGCCCAGCTCTACGCCATACCATCTGAAACATGCTGTAATAGTCATTGAAAGGTTAATTGCCAGTACTACTCTACTATGACATAACATAGGGCCTTTAGTAATGCACTTGCCATTCTGGTAACCACAAAATGTATAACGCCCTGTTTTAACAGGTTATATAGAAAGCTTTACTCTACTGAGTGAACGGTATAAATCATGCAGTATCAGGAAGCTTAATTAACACCAAGTATAGCCAAAATCAACAATGCACACAACTATATCGTGACTTGTTCTTTCTAAATAAAGGTTAAAAAAATGTCTGGCAGACGTACCAAACTTGGCATCTCCAGAAAGCGTGGAAATTTCTCAAAGATGTCACGCATGGAGGGGGAGTCCTCAGCGATCCTGAAAAATACAACAAATTGAGAAAATGTAACCCAAATACTCCAATCAATGAAACGGTGGGCTCAGTGTCATAGGCCTAACAGCAGAAGGCACCAAGGGTGCGTTTATAAACTGTCGCTCTGAGCACACAACAATTGGTAATGTCATGTATGAGCAGTGGTGGACAAAGTAAAAGTAAAAGTTAAAAAAAAACAAAAAAAACAAAACAGTTTCTTTCCAACACAGGTAACTTATCTGAGTGAAAAGTAGACCAATGTACTTGTCTTACGATGAGCTGATTCTGCACAGGTTGGATTGAGTTTGTGGTGGGTTCTTGTTAGGTTTTTATTGTTTGTCAGTAATAACACAGTCTATCTCAATAGGTAGGTATACTGGAGCAAACGGTGTAACAGCTATGTAATATGATGTGCTACTGTTGTAATTACACCACAAAAGTACTTTTACTTTGTCCACCACTGTGTACGAGTGTGTTATTCAGACTGTTAGATAGTAGACATTTGAAACACACATTTGGTGCAGATTTATTAAAATTTGCTTACCGGTACATTTAGAAACTGTTTTTTTTCCCCAGTATTTTTAGACATGGTGCTACAAAGGTGATTAATGTACTGTAACCAGGCAGCTGCCATCCTTAACCCTGTAGTGCAGCGTTATGGCTCTATGTAATGTCATAGCAATGTTGTTATGATGTATTTAAGCATTTTCAGCAAGTGAATAGGGTCGCTGGCGACCTATCCTCTCAAAATAACACAAGATGAACAGGATGCATCTCTGATTAACAGTGTGTGGTTCAAACTGTTAAGACATTTGAAATACACATACATGTGGTGTACATTTGTGAATGGTTGCTAACCTTTAGAAATTCTGTCAATGTTCAGAAGCATTTGCAGACATGGTCCAGGGGGCTCAAGTACGACCAGAGAGCAACCATCCAGTAATAAGGATATCTTCTCAGCTGCACACAACATTAACACACAACACACAACATTAATTTGCATCTCATATTGACAGCATGAAATACAGAGCAAGTTAGAACTTTGACTATTTAAAAATACATGGATAGGTTTTGTGTGAATTCATGAACTTTAAACTCACCTCTTGCAACAGTGTTTATCTCTCTGAGGTACACCACACCAGAGGAATCACTCCGTGTAATCAGCCAGCTTCCATGCAGGATCCTTCAGCAATATTCTGTCATCTGCAAAGCAAGACAGCACAAAACATGAACATGATTATGTATCAATATGCCTAATTATTACACAAAAATAAAGTTTGAAAAATGATAACACCACCATGACACAATAGGCTGAATAGGCCTACAATATGAAACATCTATAAGATGCATTTCTTTAATTGCTTTCATTGATCATTTTCCCACACGGATTGACACCAGATGGCTCAAAGAATTCAGTGTGCTAAGCTAGAGGGCAAAAAGAACAGATTATATATCTTTCTGGATATTTTACTCATCACTTGAAATGAAATCTGATGCATAGCCCACTTGTTAAGACCTTTAAAATCACTAGGCCTACTAGTAGATCCAAAAAGGATGGGCAAAGAAATCTAAATATTTATTGCAGTAACCATACAAATTAAGCATCTTTGATCAAGCCAAAAATTAAGCACCCTACACATCTGGGTGTTTCTGGGCTCATTATTTCAGGAGAAATCTGTCAAATAGGTAATGCCCATTTATTGAAAAGAACACGATCTGATGGCTGACTGTGGTTGGTTTCTCCCTGAACAGAGAGAACAGCCCAGAGCTCAGTAACAGAATGGGACAAAACGGCACACTGTGTGCACAATAACAAGTTCAGAATCAGTTTACTTACTCACTTCCTTTAAACAACGAACAGGGAAAGGCACATGTGTTAAAACATACTTCAGAGCAAGTGTATAGTCAAAATGAGTTCGTTTCTAACAATAAAAATCAGGCATAAGTTGTGGCTACTTCAAGCTTCTGAGTCAGCTAAAAGATAAGCTGATGTTGCTAACGAACTTCTAGCTAGCTCTTCTCTCTGGTATTTGTGTTTTACTTTGGCTCAAGTACATTAACTGGATATCTTCAGAGCATAATTATACTCAAAGGGAGTTCGTTTCTAACAAAAAAAAAGACTTTAGCTAGCTAATGTTGCTAGCGGACAAGAGATGCATTATTCAGTTTGGCTAGCTCTAATGTTGCTAGCGGACATTTAGCTAGCTCTTAACTTTGGCGCCAACAGGCTTACAACCCTAACTTGGCATGTTGTAACTTCAGAAGAACAAAATTATATTCAAAATGTGTTCGTTTCTAACAAGAAACCAATATTCAGTTATGAATACATCGGGCTATTTCAAACATCCCTCAACAAAGGCAACATGATTTAACCGTTAGAATAGCTAACTGTTGCTAGCGAACCACCTCATCATGCAGCGCTAGCTCTTTCAGGTGAAGAGGCCGGCGCAAACAATCTCTGGCCGGCGGGGAAGCACTCCCTTCGGCCCTCCTCCAGAAACCACTGATAGCTATGTTGCTAGCGGACATTTAGCAAGGTCTTACTCTGACATGGGTGTTTTGGCACCACTGGACAAGTTTTATAGCTCTTTTGGAGCAAATCTATATTGTAAATTTCGTAGAGTTTGTTTCTAACAAAACAAAAACTTTCCAACAAAGTTGTGAAAACAACCTAGGGCTAAGTTAGCATACCGGTAGTTATAATAGTGGCCTGTTAGCGGAGGTATGGTCTGAAGACAAATTCATTGCAAATTACCATCCTGAACAAGAAACTATTTCGCTATTCACTGTATATTTGGCATTGTCTTGAAATTATTAACGAAACATTGAAAATAAACGAACTTACCTCACAAAGTGTTTGAATTTCACCAATATCTCAAACGGCTTTCCTGCAGCACCAAGATGGCGGCTTTGTCAGAAAATTGAGAAGCAGAGTTACGTAGCCAGAGAACGTTTTCTTAAGGGAAAAGAACTTTGACGTAGCCTACTTGACGTTGAGCGTCAGACCTGCGTCAGTTACCAATCTCTTAGTTAACATTTGCTTAACCAATGATATTAGTCATTTTCAACCAATCTGTTATTGAAGTTAACCAATATATTTGTTAAATCAACCAATTTGTTCTTAACCAATGATATTAGTTGTTAGATAACCAATTTGTTTGTTTAATAGTTACCAATGTCACAGTTAATTTGACCAATATTGCCTCAACCAACGAGTTTAGTCATTTTTTTAACCAATCTCTTTTAAGGGTGTTGCTGACTTTCGATGAGCCACTCTCCATTTGATTTTAGTCAGCTGTCAGGGCAAGGCAGACTGGCTGCTATGGCTGCTTGCAGGGGAAGCCAGGGAGCCCCTATAGGCCCATTACACAGGTCTAGGTTCTATTGAACTAAGGACTCTCATACACAAACCAAATGGATGTTTTTAAAGATGCACTATGTAATATTTTCAGTAGTTTATTTCCAGAACTCGTGCTGCTCATTTATAAATGGTACCTTTTTCAAAAATACTTCCCACCACCATCAATTCTTATTCATAATGATTGGGGAAATTGCATTTTTCATAAAAAAGTGGATCTCCATGTCCACCATATTGAATTAGAAATGGACAATAGACATGCTTAGCTGCAACACTTGAAAGTTCTGTCATAGTCATACTAGTAAATATTAGTTTACTACTTAGTAAATATAAATGTATGAATATTCATGCATTTCTGAAATGTATAATATATATTTATGAATCAAAGATCAAATTTGGCAATAGGCAGCAGCATTCAATGAGCAGCATCGTTGCAATACTTACTCTGGCCACAATCCTACATGCATCTACTGTATGTAACCAACTCAGAAATTATCGTACATTGTGTTTTTTTCACATTATTGAACATACAGAGGACAAATCTATGGTACAAATTTGATAATTATGGTACATCTGGCAACTGCTGAGTAGACACAGACAGCACAGTACAGCACAGTGGGGTGGGGAGGAGGACGGAGAATGGAGGAGGGCGTCTGCCAGCCAAGTAGCTTTAAGAATGTCCTCAGGCTAAGGAGTGGTGTCTCAACAACATGCATAACTTTACGAACGCACGCACGCACGCACACACACACACACACACACACACACACACACACACACACACACACACACACACACACACACACACACACACACACACACACACAGCCACTCAGTCAACCACACAGGCACGCACGCAGACAAACACACACATACGGTACATACGGTACACACACATACACACACACGCACACGAGCCACTCAGTCAACCACACAGGCACGCATGCAGACAAACACGCACAGTACACACATTCTCTCCTGTGCATTCCCTTTCATGCAATACCTAGACAGACTTTCATCCTTTGTCAGGTTACACACAAAAGCATGTCTTGGCCAGGGCCCACTCGCAGAAGAGACAGCTGTCTGAATGGGACTACCCCGGTAAAAGAAAGGATAAAGGGAGCGAAAATAGACACATGAGCACAAGTGTCATTCTCTTCTTACCAGCCTGGCTTGGCTTCAAATACCCTAGTAAAAGCATGAAAAAATATGCCACATAGCCTACGTAAAATGAGAATCAAAATGAATGTGCATTTCAGAGTTGCTTTTCACTGCTCTGACTCTATGAAATAGAGGTCAGTTTGTTTGTCAGTGCTTTTTGTATGCAACCGTCAAATGCGCTATTTAGCATATCCACTTGGCCACGCACACGCACACACACAAACTGTCTTAAACAGATTTTAATGAACTCTCACACATAGACTCTCTCATGCAGATTTATGAACATTGACACACACACACACACACACACACACACACACACACACACACACACACACACACACACACACACACACACACACACACACACACACACACACACACACACACACACACACACACACACACACAGACACATTCATCTGGCCCTCTTATAACCATGGCGCTCTGCATGAATGCACTGCGTTCCCTCCTCCCTGTAGAAGGGCCCTCTGGGTACCCCAGTGCCAACCTTGATCAAACGGGACATGCTCATAATGAAATCCCCCAGGGCTGAGAAGACCTGTAAAATGATACTCGCAGGTGTGTGTGTGTGTGTGTGTGTGTGTGTGTGTGTGTGTGTGTGTGTGTGTGTGTGTGTGTGTGTGTGTGTGTGTGTGTGTGTGTGTGTGTGTGTGTGTGTGTGTGTCTGTGTGTGTCTGTGTGTGTGTGCGTGTGTGCGCGCGCGCATGTGTGTGCAAGAAGTCCTGCACATGCAATACTGTACTTTGGCCCCCCTTCAAAGGCGTGCCAATGTGCCTCTGGAACACACCGTCGTCGTGTTTCGCGACGTTCCTCTGGTGTTGTTCCTGTCAGCGGAACATCGTCAGGCAGGCACGGGAACAGTCGTACCGGAGGCCCTCGGCGGCGCTCAGTGCTCGACGCTCGCCTGGCTCCTCAAGGTGGTTTTGTGGTTATCCCCCGAATGCCAAGCTGAGTGTTTACACAGCCATGCAGAGGCCAACCAGACAGCCCCAACCCCCCCTCTCTCTGTCTTTCTCTGCCCCCCTTCTCTCTCTCTTTCTTTTTCTTTCCCCCCCTCCCTCTCTCTCTTTCTTTCTCTCTCTCTCTCTCTCCTCACATTCTTTTCCTACCTACAGTACAGAAAGCACTGTGGTACATTTCATTGCCACAAGTACAGTCAGGGAAGCTGACAAGGGGGGACAAAGGGGTCCGTTTGTCCTGGGCCCAGAGACAGAGGGGGTCCAGAATTGGGTTTTCATGACATTGTATGCAGTGGATGAGGGGCCTTTTCAAATGACTTTGCCCTGGGCCCTGCAAAAGCTGTCAGCGGCCCTGAGTACAGTGCTAGTATGCAGTTGAAAGGCTCTTTTGAGCAGCAAGGCAGGGGTTAGTAGTAGTGGACAAAAATGTGCAAGTCTAATTGCATTTCAGTGCAAAACAAAAAGAAAAAACGTTTTGTCCTTTATTACATCATTTATACCCTGTCTCGCTCCAACATATAAAGGAGGCGTCCAAAACTCCTTGACGAAGTGGATGTCGTAGTTTACAGTGCCAATAGGACCTATTAAAATTTTGTACAGTTTCAGGCCTTATGCAACTTCCTGTCCTCCTCTCTCTGCTATTTCAAAATAAAAGTGACCTCCTGGATGCCTTTTTCCACATAATCTCCTGCACGACACGCACAAAGACAGACAAACATGCGCGTTCCAGTTTAAAGAGGGCAATAAAGCACTCAATGAGTTTCTGTTGCACATAAACACACGCACATGCATGCGTGTGCAATGCACGCACACACTCATACACACATGCACACCATTGTCAAGTTAGAAACACAAACATATACACAAAGACTTGCTCGGGAGTTGGGTTAGGACTTGGCAGTGGAGTTACAATACCAGTGTTGTCAGCATTCACACTCCTTCTCTGTTCTGTACCTCCACCCAATTAAGGTTATGCAGCAACGTTGCTTTGGCAAAGAAGCAATACTTTGATCAGCATGCTCTACCAGTCATGGGTTAGCGGTTAGAGCATCAGTCTTGTAGCTTAAAGGTTGACGGTTGGGGGAATAATTACCCAGTGCTCTACCCCATCCTCCTCCATGACTGAGGTATGCTGAGCCTACCGTCCTGCCGCACTGCTCCATTGGGTGCTGACCCCTTGAACGGGTGAGGCATAAATGCAATTTCGTTGTGTGCAGTGTGCGTGTGCTGTGGAGGGCTGTGTCACAATGACGATGGGAATTGGAGTTTCCTAGTTGGGCTTTCGCTTCACCAAATTTTGAAATGTGCAATATAAAAAGTGTCAGCTAAATATCACTTACAGCAGTGGTTCTTAACCTGGGGTGCGGGCACCCCCTGGGGGTGCGCCAGCGATTTCAGGGGGTGCACGGAATTTTGTTTGTGTTGAAGTTGTAACCAAAATTCTGATTCTAAACCTCTTAAGTAGGCCAAATCAAGAACAAATTAAAACTTGTTTTGGACCTAATGTAAAGTCATTAAAGAATTGATTAATGTCTAAAGCAAGAATCATCGTAATTATTCACTTAAAAAGTTTTTTTTTTGTGCGTATACACGTATAGACGTTTGGTTTGGGGGTGCACGGCTTGTCTTGGGCAGAGTTTAGGGGGTGCTTCAAGAAAAAAGGTTAAGAACCACTGACTTATAGTATATCACGAAAGTGAGTACACCCCTCACAGACTTTGCAGATTTGTGAGTATATCTTTTCATAGGAAAGCATTACAGAAATTTCACTTTGACACAATGATTAGTGACCTTTGAACAACATATTTAACCGCTTAAATTTCTTGTTCACTCAGAAAAAAACGAAATACAGCCATTCATGTTTAAACATGTACTCACAAAAGTGAGTACACCCCAGATAAGAATCCGGTAGAGAAGGGGCTCGAATCGTCTCGAAATGAAAAGGGATTAAAAGGGAGGTCATCAGTGTGCGTTTCAACCTTTCTTTGCATTGAACTTTTACATTTTGAGTGTGCACCTGGTTTAAATTGATTGGTGTGAGATTTGAATGCAATCCTATGGAGAATATCATGATCTGCTTCAGTAGTCACAGTGCATGTTGACATGCATGTTTCTTTTAGGTGCATTTCAGATTGGCAGTGTTGACAGCATTCATGCATCCCCAAACCATGTCAGTCCCACTATCATGCTTGGCTATTGAGAGGATACACTTTTTTTTTTTTTAAAAACTCACTTGTTTACCACCACACATGCGTGACACCATCTAAAGCAAATGTGATTATCTTAGTCTCTTCAGATCACACAACATGGTTCAAGTGATCCATATCCTTGGTCTGTTCATCTCTCTTGAGACCAAGATAATCACATTTGCTTTAGATGGTGTCAAGCATGTGTGGTGGTAAACATGTGAGTTTTACAAAAAAAAAAGTGTATCCTCTCAATAGCCAAGCATGGTAGAGGGACTGACATGGTTTGGGAATGCATGAATGCTGTCAACACTGGCAATCTGAAATACACCTAAAAGAAACTGACTTCAGTGACTACTGAAAAGAAGTGATGTGTAGAGTGATTGTTAGTAATTATTGCTGTGCTTAAGTGTTGTTGTAGGAAGTGGTGTGTGTTACAATCATTTATAATTATGAGTTTTACTTAGGCCTTCAGTATTGTTGTTGGAAGTGGTAGTTGTAGTAGTACGCAAGAGCGGTCCAAGTGCAACTGTGTGCGATTTAATGAGGAGTAGCAAATGTTGTGGGAGTAAGCAGCACAAGTGGCTCCTCTGCGTCTGCAACTCCGTGAGGTGAAGTCAGGTGAGGAAACAAGAAAGAATGTCAACAACCCCTGAACAATAAAAAAAGAGAGGAAAAAAAAAACAGAACAGACGATTTATTTTCACACAGCCTTTACACTGCCTAACGTCATCCCATCCTTGCTGTGCTGTCCCAGGTTCAGCGCTCAGCTTAGGTCCCTGACTGACGCCCTCATGTCCTCCGCTTCTTGCTCTCCTCTCTTTTTCCAGCCAGGAGTAAATCATCTCCTCACCTCCTCCCCGCTGCTCTTTCCTCCGCTTGCCCTGTCTGTCGCCCCCGGCTTTCGTTTCACTGACTCGATTTTTCCCCAACGAGAACTACATTTCCCATGATGCACTGTATTATTCCGTGTGTAGTCACGTGACCACCACTTGGGCTGCCACACTGTGGAGTTCCATTGAAGCTCGTCGTCCCACGTCTGCTCTCTCCAATTCAACTCCTGACTCTCACCACCACCGCCACCTTCCTCCTGTCCGTTTGGAAGTTACCTATTGCTGGCTGCAGTCCTCTGTACTGGAGGGCAGCCTCTCTTAGCCCTGGAGGTGCCCACCTTTCCTTCCAAATTTGCGTTTTGTCCACTTAGATGATAATCAGCATGGTGACGCATGTGTCAGACGGAAGGAATGCTGTGCTGGAAGAGGTAAGCACAGCACAGCACAGCAACGCTGAGCAGTGTTGCCAGATTGGGCAGTTGCTACTTGGGTTGGCTGTCTGTGGGTAAAAACGGGAAAATTGGCCATTTGGCGTTTTTTTGAGCAGTTTTGAGCCCATAGAAACCAATGCAATTTGTTAAAATTGGGCGGAATTTAGCACATTTTGGCGGTTTTTAAGAACCTTTTGGGCGGCATTTGATCAGACAAATCTGGCAACACTGGCGCTGAGCAGAGCATAGTCGAGCGTGGCCGAGCGCTGCCTCACAGAGTACAGAGCAGCACTGTGCATTTTTTTTTTTCTTCTTTTTCTTTCTTTCTCTTCCTTCTTACTTTTGTAACTTGGCAGCCAGTTTCCACTGCGCATTACTTTCCATGTGATCCGGCTCCACAAGCTCTGGGACGGAGGAGAGGAACGGAGGAGAACAGGCCTCACGCCCCAGGCCCAGGCCAAGTCTCCAGGCCCTATGCTCCATGCCCCAGTCACAGTGGCCCAGGGTGCAGGCCAAACAATGCTGTTGGCCTAAGGCCCAATTCGCAAGGCTTAATGCCTAAGCCTTAATGCCCAAGCCTTAGTCTTAAGGCCCGATGCTCCAGACAGTGACCCTGACCACAGGCCCAGTTTTAAGGCCCAAGGTCCAAGTCTCCAGGAATTATGAGATGTTCCCACTCTCATTTTAAAAGAAGCCCTAGATGTTTTAGGCCCCTCCCTACAAACTATTATAAACGCTTGTCTGACATCAGGTGTCGTCCCAGCATGTTTTAAGCATGCAGTCGTCCAGCCGCTGCTTAAAAAAGACAATCTGCACCCAAAATGTCTGAACAACTATAGGCCTATTTCCAAGCTGCCATTCATTTCCAAAGTCCTGGAGAAAGCTGTCCTTGCCCAACTATCCCCTTACCTGTCTCAGTATGCAATCCTTGAGCCTTTTCAATCTGGATTTAGAGCATTCCACAGTACTGAAACGGCACTGCTGAAAGTTACAAATGACCTACTCCTCACCCTGGACTTGGGTGGGAATGCAGCTCTGGTTCTGTTGGACCTCAGCGCGGCTTTTGACACAGTCGATCATAACCTCGTCCTAAGACGCCTGGAAGAGTGGGTGTGGATCAGTGGCACAGCACTTCTCTGGTTTAAATCATACCTACTACACAGAACTTTCTCAGTGTCCATTG
Organism: Engraulis encrasicolus; assembly: GCF_034702125.1. Lineage (NCBI taxonomy): Eukaryota > Metazoa > Chordata > Actinopteri > Clupeiformes > Engraulidae > Engraulis > Engraulis encrasicolus. Next base: position 49,801,192 of record NC_085861.1, on the reverse strand, counting down.
GGCATTCCTCCTCTTCCTCAGCACCGGTCTCATATGGGGTCCCACAAGGTTCCATTTTGGGCCCGGTACTCTTCTGCCTGTACATGCTCCCCCTGGGTAACATCATTCGCCAACACAGTGTCTCATTTCACTTTTTTGCAGATGACACTCAGTTATACATGCCAATCACAACAAAGGATTCAGCCCAGCGTTTTTTGGACTGCCTGGACGCTATTAAGTCTTGGATGACCGACAACTTTCTCCAACTTAATAATGCAAAAACTGAGGTGATCATCTTTGGTTCCCCTAAATCCATTTCCTCTGCAGCTTCAAACCTACCCACTCTGTCATCTTTTGTTAAGCCATCAGCCATCAGCAAAAAGGTCATTAAGAGCAGCTACCACCAACTCAGAGTCATCACCCGCCTCAAGCCTTCCCTATCTTTTCAAAGACCTATAAACCATCATTCATGCTTTTATAACATCTCGGCTCGACTATTGCAACGCCCTCTGTCTTGGCCTCCCCCAGTGCCAAATAGCACGCCTACAACTGGTGCAGAATGCTGCGGCTCAACTCTTAACTGGCACTAGAAAATATGACCACATCACTCCTGTCCTTTCCTCTCTGCACTGGCTCCCTATCTGTCTCAGAATTCAAAGTACTTCTTTTAGTCTTTAAATCTTTACATGGTGAGGCCCCTTCCTATATTTATAACATGCTGCACTGCCCCTCGCACAGCTCCCTCAGATCCACCGACAAAGGCCTTCTCCTAGTGCCCCGGTCCCGTCTTGTCAATAAAGGAGACAGAGCCTTCTTAGTTCTTACCTTTTTACTCTTTAACACCTTATATATATTTTTTATTTTATTATTATTATTATTTTGTATTTATTACATATAGGCCTATATTTTAGCTTATTGTCCTTTATGCTGAAAATTGTTTATTATGCTGCTGAAACTGTTTTACTGTTTTGATTAATATTTTAGTTAGACAATGTACAGCACTTTGGTCAGTTTAACTGCTTTTAAATGTGCTTTATAATTAAACTTTACTTACTTACTTACTATGCTCAATGCCCCAGTCACAGTGTCCCAGGCTGCACGCTGTTGACCCAAAGCCCCATTGGCAAGGCCTAAAACCCAAGTCTTAAGGTGATACACTGGGCAACTTTTTGAGCAATCTGTCTGGCCAACTATACCATAACATACAGTTAATCACATCACATTTCTATTAGGAGAATTTGGATTAGCTGCAGACTTCTTTTCAACTATTCCATCAGAAAATTAATAGCTAATAATGATGGCAAAAATGAGCTCAAAAAGTTGGCCTTTGTATCATTTCCTTTAGTCTTAAGGCCCGATGCTCCAGTCAGTGACCCTGACCACAGGCCCAGTCTTAACCCATTGATGCCTGATGTTGCGTTGTGCAACATTGGCCCTGGCACCTGGAGCTGCATTACGCAACATTCAGGCTCATGAGATTTAAGACAACTTTATTAAAAATCTCTGTTTGTTTGAGATGAATGAACACATTCTACTGAAAGATGAGGGTCTTAGTGTTTAAATGCAACTCAGTGCACATTTTTATGTGCTTCAGAAGCTGAGATATTTAGGTTTTTATAGGCTGAGGGCAGCTTTTCTTAAAAAGGGTCAGGCATTCAGCACCCTTTTTTGCAGGTGCCTTAGGCGTCAATGGGTTAAGGCCCAAGGTCCAAGACACCAGGCCCCAGCTCCCAATCCCCATTTTCAAGACCCCAGCTTTCAGTCACTGGCCCCAGTCACTCACAACACCCAGCAACAGTCCAATCCAGTCCAATCCAAAGCAACTTACAGTTATTTACAGGGTATTGGTTACAGTCCGGAACACTGCGCTGCATATAGGGGACAGCGGGCTTCTATAGAACTTCGTTCAACGGTTTTGAAGTATCTGTGATTGATTTGCGAGAATACTTCCACCCCAAATAAACGTACCTTAGCAATGCTGAGAACATTGTTGCATCGTTGCATACTTTGCGTACTGTCAATCAACCAAATAACAATGCTCATTTAAACAATTGAATAGCTCTCTAAAGTAAAGGGTCAGCCTGAAAAATATTTGGGTCATTTTCAAAGGGACTGGAAACTACCGTTTGAACGAAACAGAGACAACTCGGCAAGAATTTCAAAAGAAATACATTGTTTCAAGTCTCCCGTAGAGATGCATGGGACATGGTGCTCTACAGTACTTTTTTGTTCGGTCCAGAAGGACCTTTCAGTCATGGATGGAGGTGTGCATTTGAACCTGAAACTCTCTGAGTAGACGGCCACTAGGCCATGGCTGCACAATGATTGATGCCCGATTTTTTTCTGACAAACAAACAGCTGAGATTGCACAGATTGACCAGACTAATTTAAATGTTCATCTGGCAGTCTGCTAGTCTGCTCGATAAGCGTGTTGTATGTTCTTGATTTAGGACCCTGAACTACAGTAGCTTAGCAGAGATTTGCTGCTGTGATATGCTGATTTCATTATTTTAACTGTGTTTTTATTTACAAAAAGATTATAGGAAATGGACAATCTTACTTAAGTTATTCCTAGATTTTTGTCTTATACGAAAACAAACATTTCACTCAACACGTGTCTAACTTCCCCAGCTACCCTTTCCTACTCTGACTGGACCTGAGATACATCAAGTTAAGGATTTTTCAGACCTTTTCAAAATGATTAAGAGCTTTGATAACCCTGGTAACATGCACTGGACAAAGATTTCCAAAACCCCAGCACTTACATACTACAGTATGCTCCTCTCTTGCATTAAAGGTGCACTTTGTAGGATGGTGGCCAGAGT
>NC_085861.1:49783388-49790888 GCF_034702125.1 Engraulis encrasicolus | reverse complement strand
GCAGATTCTTTGATTAACCTTTCATTGTGGCTTTTGATTACATCATTTAAAAAGAACATTTTGGTAGGGAAATACGTAATTCTGCAAAAGTATACTGCCCTATAGTGACAAGCAGTTATACCATCTTACTGTAGGTACACCTGGTTAGAGTGGCCGTGAATAATGTGAGGGTGTGCAGTTAGGGTTTAATCAGTTTCACAGAAAGGCCCTTTTGTCTCTGACTTTGTTCACCCCCACCCTGCTTTAAATGAGCAGACCCATAACCAGGGCCAGCCCTTCAGACCAATTTAGACCCCGGAGCAAACTATTGGAGCGTGAGAGAGGGGGGGTGGCTGAATGTGCCACAATTAAAATCGTACAGTTCCATGCTGAACATGCTTTTAAACATCATTACACTCTGTAAAGGCCTTCTTTCATGGTTGTTTGGCATGGGTAAAAATATGTGTGACATAATGAAATTAAACACTCTTGCCCAGGGTATGGCATGGACATATTTGGGTGCACAATGTCCTTGGCTGAGGATGAATAGAGGGTTCTTTCTGCTTTGTTCATGAAGTCCCCCGACCTTGGAATGACTTAGGGTGGTTATGATAAGAGCCGGTGAAAAATCTCCAAGGAGACTGATGAAATATTCTTGTTGTGCTTTGTAAAGTTTCCCAACTTACCGGAGATATATTTGACATCAAAGATTATGCTGTTTTGTTTCTAATAACTTCATGCTTTCTTTTCCTTGTATGATTAGTAATACTTCTTTTCACCTGACCTGACCATATTTATAGTTCCATTTGGTTTGGGGGAAAAGATTTACATTGATGACAAATGCCAAATGGTCAAAACCAGAAGTGTGTAGCCTAGAAATCTAGACACCCCTATCGTGAGCAAATTGAATTTGCTCTGAGGGACAGTCTAGTCAGTTGAGGTCGTTTTGTGAGGCTGAAAATTGAAACTTAATCAGGTCAATCAAATCACAAGGAGAGGGAATGGAAGCCGAGCTACCTAGTGATGACAGAATATCATGCAAATTAGATGGTTCGATAACCAATCATATGGGCGTATGGGTTGCTAGGGCTACAACATTAGTTCCAAAATTGTCAGAGAAACATGTTGGCCGTTCGTGCGACTTCCAACATCAGAGTTTTTGCTTAATTTAAAGAGCCTGAGCCTGAGCCTGATTATACATGTCGGCTGCCAAGGATTGATGTAAAAATGCACCATGAACTTATTTCATACAAATAGGTCACTCCACATTAAGCTAGCCGGGTAAGCTAATGGTTACCATTTTACAGAACCAGACAGATACAAGCTTATATTAGACCACTTTTTGTACGTATAGAACAACATCACAGCCGTTAAATATTATTTAGGGAGAAAACACACTAGTCGTTAACCTATGTAGACCCTGTGTTGTGATATTCAGTGGGTTATGTGTGCAAAAGCCGTCAGCTGTATGCAATCTCGCTGGGTCTGGAGGGAGTCTGAAGCCTGCCTGCCGTCAAAGGCTGACCTGCGGTGCTGTGCACGGATGAAAAATAACAGCTAAGAAGTGTGGGTTTTAAGGACAAATGCAGCAAGACTTACGTACACAATTCTTATTCATTTCTGAATTACACGTAAATAGTCAGCAAAAAATATCTACTTTTGTTTACCTCAAACTACAATACTGCTTAGTGGTGAAGAAAAGACTTTGTGGACTTTTCCACCACAGGCATCGGGCTGACTATGCGTGAATGCAGCATGACACGCGAGTGAGTAAGAGTGAGGTAAAATGAAGACGTATTCCTTTCCTCGTTATTTCATCTGTTTTCTGACTGAGTTGCACGCATCTCTTTCTTTTTGTCTTTCCCCATTTTTATGAACATGACACATCACCAGACATGTAATTTGCCATGTTCTGTTTGTAGATGAATGGACAGTGTGACGTGCGCATATGTAAGAGTGCATGGCCGTAACTACCATTGAGGACACAGAGGTCATGTCCTCGATATTTTCTTTCAGTAATGTAAAATTATCTATGAAAAAAATTGATATGATCAATGATAAATTCAGTCTGTACACGACACCCCCATTTATCCTCAAGGCAGTAAAATCAAACTTAAGAGTTTGACTGAAGTATTTGAAGCATTCTAAATGTACGGTATACGTACAGTACAGCACACAGTATTTGATCTCGGTATTTGACAGTGGTGGACGAAGTTCACCAGTTATGTAGGCTACTTAAGTAAAAGTACATTTACCTTGCATTGAAAACTACTCAAGTAAAAGGAAAAGTATTCACCTCACTTTTTTTACTTGAGTAGAAGGACAAAAGTATCTGCCGTCAAAAATACTTAAGTATTAAAAGTAAAAAGTAAAAACTTAAAAATGAAGCCTTTGGTGCAATTTTAATATTTAAGTGTTGTAGTTTGGTCATATCTAATTAAATATCCTCTGATTTGCATCGGCTATACCAACATGTTAGAACTAGGCCATAACAGGCCTCAGAAACACTGTGGAGTAAGTCCATGGATGTTATAGCATCAGAAGTTAATTTTTACCTCTCTAAACATTTAATACTGAGGCTGGACCCTAACATGCCCAAAAGAACACATGAAAGGGACATTAATATTAAGAATGATTAGGCTGAAATTGATTATATGCCTATTAGACAGCAAGGAGTTAGAGTGTAAAGTACTTTATGTTTAATTTTTGTTATAATTATGGTTTTGGTAGACCTTCTTCTTCTTCTTCTTCTTCTTCTTCTTCTTCTTCTTCTTCTTCTTATTTATTATTATTATTATTATTATTATTATTATTATTATTATTATTATTAAGCGGGCTTGCGGAGCAAGGACCATGCAGAGCATGGCCCTTGCAGAGCAAGGCCCGATTATAGTAATCTCTAAGTCCTGTTTCTTTATTATTATTTATCGTTCTTGTGCAGGGATCTCCTCCTAGGCCTTTCGAGATAGAGACACCGTTCAAACACTAAAACGACCGGCTCGGCTTGGAGATCGCGTATAGTTATAGGCTTCTCCGTGTCTCTTGTCGTTTTCCCGTTTTTGGCGATTTAGTGAAAGCCTGGGTCCCCATTCAAAACCATGGTGGAACCTTCATGAACGACAGTTCCGCCACTCTAGAGATTAGGAGGTCCATTTGTGCCTGAAAAATTTAACCTATAAACTTCATTCAAAGACTGTTAGAGAGATCAGAAGCATGACTCCGATCTGTGAAAAGGACACGTGCCAACTCCTTTTAGTTTTTTTACAACGATGTTGTAAAGACAAAAAACTCATTCTCATTTTCTCCCCAGTTTAGAGCTCAATACTAACTGTCTTTCAGTCAATCACAACAGGTGCAGCCAGTGAAGAGTTCCATTTCAACTGTCACTGTCTCAAGATTCTATTCTTAACGAGCAGGTGCGAGCAAGCATTCTAGAAGTCTATTGTTCAGCTCTGCAATGCAATGTAATATAGTCTTGCTGGACTATGCATGACAATTAGCTGCTTGGCTTAGTGGTAATGTATGCCGCTGCATTAGAGAGATGGAGGTTGAGGGTTCGAATCCCACCCGAAGCCATGTTGATTTTCTAAATTATATCATATGCAGCGTTCCTTGGCCGACTTAAAATGCCATGTATATCATTTAGTATGGATGGCAAATGTGCTGAATTACAGATATTGAGGTTGGGGGTTCGAAACCCAGTCAAAGCCATGTTGATTTTCAAAATTATATCATATGCAGTGTTCCTTGGCCAACTTAAAATGCCATGTATATCATTTAGTATGCATGGCAAATGTGCTGGATTACAGATATGGAGGTTGGGGGTTCGAATCCCAGTCAAAGCCATGTTGATTTTCAAAATTATATCATATGCAGTGTTCCTTGGCCAACTTAAAATGCCATGTATGTCATTTAGTATGAATGGCAAATGTGCTGAATTAGGGATATGGGGGTTGGAGGTTCGAACCCCAGTCGAAGCCATGTTGATTTTCAAAATGATATCTTATGCAGTGTTCCTTAGCCAACTTCAAATATCATGTATTGTATGTCATTTAATATCAATGGCAAAGGGGTTGGATTACAGATATGGAGGTTGTGAGTTCTAATCCCGCTCGAAGCCATGTTGATTTTCAAAATTTTATCATACGCAGTGTTCCTTAGCCAACTTAAAATACCATGTATGTCATTTATTATATCCCCAAAACGCAGAGCTACAACACTTTCAAGATGGCTGAATCCAAGATGGCTGAATTGTTTGGCCCATAACTTCTGACTGGGTGGATGGAGTTTTTCCAAGATTTCTTTTAGCTTTGTTTTCTCAATAGTACTTTGTTTCATCTCTGCCCCAAAAGGCAAGCCCGCTTCCAGCATTTTCTGTGAGAATGCATTTCTAGTTATTATTATTATTATTATTATGTAGTGTTTGGTTATGTTAAGGTTGGCTTAGGCTTATGCAGTGGTGTAGTCTACGTAGAACGCGGGTATACGGAGTATACCCACTTCTAAATTTCAGGGATTTCAGTATACCCACTTAAAATTGATTGATCTATTGTTTTGAATAGCACAAATATATACAGTATACCCACTTCAAAAAATGCTCAAATATACAGTATACCCACCATAAAAACGTAGACTACACCTCTGGGCTTATGTATGGACAAACTTCTTGCGATTCTAAGCTACCTTTAAAGATAGGAACATCTTAACCCTGTGAAACCTGAACCATGAAAGCAATGAGAGAAAATTCTAATTTTTTGGAATTTGCTTCAATATTGGTCCCTTATAAGAAATGTAAAAAAAAAATTCAAAATTTTGTTAAGGTCGCTGAGATATTTAATGCATCATATATGATGCATCAGGCTTTTAATGAATGGAAATTCCAATTTCATGACCATTGAAAAATGACTTTTAATGCATTTACAACTTTTTTTTAATTTAAAAAAGTTGTCAGACAATTTAATTTGAGGATTATCTTAAAATATTTAGTGAGATCCTGCCATTTTTTAAAGCCTATCCTTGTTTTAGCAGGACCATATTTTACATTTCCCACAGCCTGGTTGGGTAATTTTTTAAAATCTATGTAAAAACATAGCTGATTGAATGCTCAACAACCTATTTATGAGTGTAATATAGATCATTATTCATTTTTGATGTGTAATTTGAATATATGGGTCCATTACTACAATTGGACCATTTCTCCATTCACTTCAATGCATTTTTTACGAGATCATAATTTCAACATTTTGCATTGCATTTTCAAAATTGCAAGTAAAACCTGTTTCTTAAGGCAATATCTTTGTCTTGAAGTAAAACAACTTGTGTGTTTTGTTAAACGATCGTCGTGGTATGCTTTGTAAGTTTCCCTATGGAGCAAATGCATTGATGGCTGCCCACACAGCAAAAGTACACCGTAATGGATCCGCCCCGGAGTCCACCATCCGGAGGTCATCCTCCGGAACGGATCCGGTAAACGGGGCCGTATCGGCGTCCACTTGCACGCCGCCTATCATCCGACGCGGAGGCGTGGTGCGGACTCAAAAGGGACCCGTTTGTCACCCGCAACGGATCTGCGTGCAGAAGCATACCTCCGCAGTGAGCCCGGTTCGGAGGCGCGACATCCGATGCGGACTCATTCCGTGTCCACTTATTGCATCCGTCACGGTTCCACTACTTTTTATCAGTTACGGACCCATTCCGGACTCATAGATGTTCCGGGCCGGGACCATTTTGGATCCGTGCTCATAAAGTTACTTTCTTATTATGCTATAATCCCAATAAACGAACACTAAACCAGTTAACCGTTTCAAACAGCATTTAGATTTAATTCTACAGATAACACAGACCTGGCCTAGACACCGTTTAAATAAGAACCCGAAAAAAACACAACCTGACGAAGAACTTCACTCATCATGATTTTTTATTTATCTTGACATTATTTTTCTGTCTCACTGTCATGTTGAACAATCACGTGTCGTGGCTGCCTTCTCTTACTTCCCTCATCAGTCGACGGGGAAACATCACATCAGCGCTCCGATCTGAAAAGGCAACAGAGCTAAACTTAGCTTTCATTTAAATTTCGTAAGATGGCAATCAGACATTGCATTGCATATGGGATGGACAACGCTCTTTCACATCTCTATCCCGTGACAGTAATGATGTTGAATATTATAAGATGTACAATGTCCTACTTACTCTTGGTCGTAAAAGCCGGGAGGCAGGCGGGCATCACCGTAGCAGGGTGGATTACAGCTGGCTAGCCCTGTCCGACCCAGAGGTAATTCCACCTGTATACTGTTGCACAAGATTAAGAACAAATTCAGATATTTGTAGCCCAACCACGGACATCTGTATCAAACTATGAGCCCAGCTACTTCATTCATTCACCAATGATGGACAGCATATGGGACGAGGGCGCAGTTCATGGCCATCCATTAATTGCTAATAAATAATTAGCCTGGATTTCGTTAACGTGAGGAGAATATGATGCCACCGCTTTAGGATTTGTACCGTTTAAAACACAGTTGATGCCAAACCTGTTGAGAGCATCATCAATCCGTGTAAAAGTGTACCACGAGCCAAATTCAGACCAATATAGCCGTTTCATAAGAGTATTCGAACACTTAGACCTACGTTTAACTTTACACAAGTTTGCTTCAGTCAACCGGTTTGCTAGTAGCTGGCTAGCAAGCTAATGTAAACAAGGCTGTTAAAATGGGCACAATGTAGATAATTTTTATTCAACTGCACTTCCTCCATGTATCGGATGGCATCATATTTTAACAGCATTTAGGAAATACTACAATAGCCAATGTAGTTCTCCATGTCTTTGAATGAATGAACTAGCTGTCTCGTTTTGAAAACAACTAGGGTTAACATACACTTTTAAAGTCATAAAAAACAAAATCCCTACGAAATATCAATAAGCATTGATAGTATAAAAGCTTCAGATATACTTTTTGTACCTTTGTGTATCACCTAATATAAATAAATCAATACTTACTGGAGAGCGCTGTTCGGTCGTGTCTGCCCCAACAAAAACTGTAGAATCTACCAACGTCCGTTAGATTTTACAGCGCGTCCGCGTTTGTGAATCAGATATGGATGCGATTATGGTCCGCGTTTTGACGGTAGAATTTGGGGCGGCGCACGGTGGCGACCCTGATCCACCAAGTGGAACCCAAAGGAATGTGACAGTGACACGGATGTGGTGACTTGAACGCGGCTCCGCATCGGAGTCCTCTGCTGTGTGGGTGACTTCCTGCCACCGCCGGATGGTGCTTATATGTCTCATCAGTTTTAGCACGATCTCTCTGCAACACGGTGTAAAAATATAAACTCTTCCTTGCTTAATTGCACAAAGCAAGTGTTCAAATTAAAGGATGTAGAGTTATATTTCGGAAATTTGTACACAAACCTTATGCAATTTGACGAAATCTCAGCGTCGGTCAGGGAAACCGCTTCTACCCCATTTTCCTGTTTTTCGCCGAGCTGTGGTTAACTTGTAGTCGACCGCTGCTCTCT
>NC_085861.1:49768388-49770888 GCF_034702125.1 Engraulis encrasicolus | reverse complement strand
GAGGGGAATGAGGGTGGTGATGCAGTTAAGTTTACTGTGATACTGACATCCATGCCCCCACCTGCATCAGTGCTTCAATTTAGAAAGCTTGCACATACTCTTTCCACTGGCATGACTATGATTTCTCACTAATGCAGTACCATAACACATAAGTGGATGTGCTATTTTGGATGCACAACAGATCCAATTAGGCTATTAGGTCTCCTCCTCTGGTTCCTTGGGTTAAGTGAAATGCAGGGAAACCTATTTTTCTGAGTGAGAAATACAAAGTGTGGAGTGAGAGAGGGCCAAAATGAGTGAGTCTCACTCCCAAAGAGTGATACTTGAGAGCCCTGGGTCACTGTGTTTTGGAGCATAGAATGGTAGGAGGAAGATGTCTTATGATGAAACTTATGCACAGTAAATTTTAAAAAATCAACACATAAGAGAGGATAAATTAGAAGAGCGCTAAATTCACTTTAGCACATTGAGAGCCATTCAAATCCATAATGGCACGACGCAAGATTTGCTTAACCAGGCACAAGTGGGAGTCATACCCATATAAAAAACTGAACGAAACATTTCAGAATATATATTTTTCATCTTCGCATAATTGCAAAAAAAGCATAGGCCTACTTGTCATCGAGGCGATCAACACCACCCCCTATTTTAGCATTCCACTCCGCCGGCTGTGGTTATGTTGTTGAGTGAGCAGGCTTTCGCCCGCTCGTGTACTACTAGAGTTACTTTAATTACTGTCCTCACAGGCGGGCTGTTGCCGGGTGTAAATGTGGAAGGTGCTTCCAAGCACAACACAGGATCTTGGATGGGAGAATATAGGGGTTATACCAGGGCTGGACGGGTAATCTGGCATACAGGGCATTTTCCCTGTGGGCAGACAGTCCCCAGGGGCCGATACTGATGGTGTTGTAGTCGTTTTCCTGGGGATTGGCACATAATCGTCCATTTGTCCATTGATTCAACGAGTCATGATATACACTGTGGTATGAAAAAGTGGCCTGTATATGTGTTAGGGACCGGTCTATGCCAAAAATGCCCAGGTCGTTTTTTCTGTCCCAGACCAGCCCTGAGTTATACCAGATTGTGAATCATGCCCAGTAACATTCCTTGTAACTTTCCTTTCATTTTCATCTTATTCCTATTTTTATGTATTTTTTTAATATGCTATATTTGTAGGGCTGTCTGGCCGTTTTCTGTTGTGCTGATTAGTTGGTAAAACTTTATTTGATATGGTCTACGTAAGGGTGTCATGTACCAGTCATAAGAATGACATGACTTGGTAGGAGCATTAATGGGACATTATTGATGATAATGAGTGTGACTGTGTTGTTGTTATAATGTGTCATTTTCGAATATCAAGTTGTCAATTTTTGCATGCCATGACTTTTATTATTGACACATTATGACATTAGTTTTACACATCCATGACGTGTCAGTAATGTTCCTGATTTTTTTTTTAAATGCTGTTTTTAGATAGGCTACAGTTTGCTAGTGAGACAGTAAAAAGGAGGACTGTCATTAATCTATTTTGTAATGTCACTTAATACATACAGTATAGGCCTAAATAAATAATAATATAAACATAGTGATACAGATAATACATATAGGCCCAAATCGGTAGATCTGTAAATCAGTAAAGTGATTTCACAATGCTGTAAATCCCTCCTGTTTCTTTGTTTTGTTCCTGGGGAGCAAGAATTGAAAGCACGCACGCACACACGCACACACACACACACACACACACACACACACACACACACACACACACACACACACACACACACACACACACACACACACACACACACACACACACACACACACACACACACACACACACACACACACACAGCTGCTATGGTTAGTGCATCCTTGTTGTTATTCCAGCATATGTAGTTTTGAGAGTCCTGACTGGATGGCTGGCGACAGAGAGAGAGAGAGAGAGAGAGAGAGAGAGAGAGAGAGAGAGACAGGGGGCTGCAACAGAGGGTGCCTTGACTGGCTCACGCTGCTGGAGCTGGTCTGGTCTGGTCTGCATGCTGAATGGGCCAGAGGGATCTTTTTACTCCACAAAGAACAAAAAACGAAAAGTTTTCCTGCTGTCTGGCCCCTCCACGGGCAGGCACCCAGCCTCACCGGCCCAGACCTCAAATTCCACAGACAGAGGGGGGGGGGGGGGAGGAAGGAGAGAGAGAGAGAGAGAGAGAGAGAGAGAGAGAGAGAGAGAGAGAGAGAGAGAGAGAGAGAGAGAGAGAGAGAGATGGAAGAAGGGGAAAGAGGGATGGATGGCGGGGGAAAGAGAAAGGTAAAGGGGAGAGACTCGGGGTGGGAGAGGGAGGCAGACAGACAGAGAAGGAAGGAGAGACAGAGAAGTTAAAAAAGAGGTAGAGAGGGGGAGCAAGGGAGAGAGGGTGCGGAATGAAAGAAGAAAGAGGGGGACAGAAAAGGGGGTGAGGAAGAGAGTCAGAAGTAAGACACTGAAAAGAGAGAGACAGAGAGA